>NC_079147.1:278584000-278634938 GCF_945859685.1 Eupeodes corollae
TATCCAAAGGGTTGAGACTTAAATGCTAACCTCATACACAATTACGAACCAACAAAAAAAGAGAGAATAAATGTTTCACAATTTTTCAACATGACAATTTATTTTTAACTTTTCATTCAAAATAGGTTTAAGGTGGTCTACATGAGGATACAAAAAGAACAAGTTAAAAACCCTTCCAATAAATGAACACATTATGTGCCTACCGCCTACGTAGGTATAATTTTTTTTCTCTTAAATTTCTGATTAAATAAGTCTTTGTAAATGGAGACCTTTGGGAAAGGCATGACGTTTCGAAAAATTAGAATGTTAATGTCATTTCCTTATTTCAAAATATTTTTTTTAGTTAAGAAAATGTTTATTTTTTTTCTTTAACAAACAAAAATAAATTGGTTTTGAATAAACCTAATGGAGTTTCTTTTTTGAAAAGGTTGCCCCAATTTCATATGTTGTATATTGCATTAAAAGAATTTAAGTTTAAAGTTTAACCTTAAAGAAAGAAGGTTTTTTTAATTTTTGGTTAATACCAAGGAGACTTCCATGTGGTCCTCAGTTCATGTATAGTCCTGTATCATTAAATACAAATTAAAATACAGTGTCTTGCAATAAGTGGTCTTATAAACATAAAGTATTGAAGTTTATTTTATTGTTAAATCAATGTATACCATTAGCGATTGTAGCTCCATGAGAACGACATAATTGTAGAGCATTGGTTTTCACATAGCATAAAAGAATAAAATTCACGACTAATCACACGAAATGGCTCATATATTAAAAAAATTTGTTCTACAATATTTTTTGTATTTTCAGATTTAATATAACATACCTGCACACAAAGTTTGTTGTGAAAAATATAAATGGTATCTGATTTCTCAAAAAAATTAATGTTTCAAAATTTTTATTTGAAAATCGCTGGATCGGTTTTTTTTAATAATTTTTTTAAATATATATTTAGTATATATATTTTCAATATGCAGTTATATAGAGTTTGTTTATATACGTTTTAAGTTTAAATTTAGTAAAAAAGGATGGCCCGTTTTCAAAATATATAATTTTCATATAAAAATAAGTAAATACTTATTTAAAAATTCTAAAAAATACAATGACATTTTTTGATTATTAAATAAAAATAAAAATAAAAATAAAAAAGAGGCTAGGGTGTGACCCACACTGATAACTTTCCATCCCGTCTGTCGATTTGTCTTGCTTAAAAGTTTGTATATATGTATTTGTATCAATTTCTACCAAATTTGGGTACTAGTTTTTGTAGATTTTATAATTTTTGAATAAACGGACTGTTGGATTTTAATATAAAAATTACTGAATATCGAAAACAATATTTCCCGTGAAATAAATAAGTTTGAAGCCAATATTTATAATTTTTGAAAAGCTATTTGAGTCGAAAGTAAATTTTTACCAAGTTTTCAAATCAAATCAAATGGGGTGGCGCAACAGTCCGTTGTGAACCAGGGCCTAGTGACTTACAACTCTCAACCATTCCTGTGTGCGAGTACTGTTATCAGGAATGGAAAGGACCTATTCGACCTTTCTCGAACGGCTAGTTTTGAGAAAGCACTTTTTCATGACAAGAATTACTCTTGAAGGATTTGTCAATTCCTCGCAAGAGCCAGTACCCACGAAAATTATTTTTTTTTTTAAATTAAGGTGGCACAGGCAGGAATTGAACCCAAGAAACCTTGCATGACAGTCCAACGCACTAACCATCATGCCACGGGTACTACTTTACCAAGTTTTAGTATTGTTTTTTTTAGAGTCTTATTTTTTGTAAAAAAAACTGTCAATTCGATTTTTCTCAACATTTCAGAATGTTGAAAACAATATTTCTTATAAGATAAAATAAGTTTGAAGCCTAAAGTTCAAGTTTTTGAAAAGATATTTGAATCGATTTTCAATTTTTACCAACTTCGAGTAATATTTTTTTTAAGATTTTTATTTTTTTATAAAAAAAACCCGTCAATTAGATTTTTCTCAACATTTTAACAGATGTCAAAAACATTATTCTTCGTTGCTCAAAATTGTTTTGGAGATGAAATCATATTTTAGTCGTAAAATTTTGGAGGTGACAATTTTTTTTTCAGTTTTTTTGATTTATAAAAAAACCGTTAGATGTATTTTTTTCAAAAAAAAAAATTTCCTTGATATCACGTTACAATATATTATATAAAATTTTATTCAAGTCTCTAGTGTTTTTGGTTCGTAAGATATTTAAAGTTTACCAAAATTTTCACCTTTTTTTTAAACTGTTATGGTAAAAAAAACCACCCACGCAATTTTGTAGAGAGCCCTTTCTGCATCTTTCTGCTGGATTGTATGTAACAAATTTTTTTTCGAGAAATGTCAAAATTTTCAATTTGACAAAGTGGACCCACTACATTAACTTCCTATGGGAAGTTAATAATAATAAAGACGGTATAAGAGGTAACGACGAACTGAATTCCGCTGTCAGGCAGGATGTTCCATTCAACATGGACGATGAAAGCCAACAATCCCGTCCCCATCCTCATATCTAAGCTGAAGTCTAATAAAGCCGCTGGAGCGGATGGCGTGAATGCAGAGCTCTTTAAAGCAGCTTGAGATAAGTTGGTTAGAAGCATGCACCAGCTTATCTGTAAGATATGGTCGGAAAAAAGCATGCCCGATGAATGGAACCTCAGTATTGTTTGTCCGATCCTAAAGAAAGGAGACCTTCTAAATTGCACCAACTATAGAGGAATCAGTCTACTTAACATCGCCTATAAAATCTTCTCTGCCGTAATATGTGAACGTCTAAAACCCATTGTCAACAACCTGATAGGTCCTTATCAGTGTCGTTTTAGACCAGGAAAGTTGTTGATCAAATATTCACATTACGGCAGATCCTGGAAAAAAACCAAGAACACCAAATCGACACCCACCATCTTTTCATCGATTTCAAGGCCGCATATGACAGCATCTACTTTGACGAGATGTATAGAGCCATGTCTAGTTTGCCAACCTTTATGGAGCAGCGTATATACTCCATGGTCATTGGTCATCCCGCCAAACTCGTCCGTTTGTACAGGATGACCAATGACCATGGAGTATATACGCTGCTCCATAAAGGCTGGCAACAACTTAACAGAACCTTTCGATGTCAAAAAAGGTTTTAGACAAGGTGATGTGCTGTCATGTGATTTTTTAACATTGTACTTAAAAGAATAGTGCAAGGCTCACACGTCAACAATTGAGGCACTATCTTTCAAAAGTCTGTCCAATTACTAGCATATGCTGATGACATTGACATAATCGGAAGAACTCAGCGTGATATCAATGGGGCTTTTGTAAGTATTGAGGCAGAGGCGGCAAAAATGGGTTTAACGGTTAATGAGGGAAAAAAGTACATGCTGTCGTCAAGAAAGGACATACAACACCGACGTCTTGGTCAAAACGTCACCATCGATAGACGTAACTTTGAGGTAGTCAAGGACTTCGTCTACCTAGGCTCCGCTGTAAACGCAGAAAACAACACCAGCGCTGAGATCAAACGCAGAATAACTGTTGCTAACCGCTGTTTCTTTGGACTAAGAAAGCAATTGAGTGGTGAAGTCCTCTCTCGATTATACAATTAAAAAAAATACATAAAATCTTTATTTAAATCGGTAGTACGGTTTAAAGATTATTTCATGTAAATGTTGACCTTGACTGTGCCTCAAATGGTCCATCCGCTAAGTCCAATCTTACCAACGATTCGGCTGCTTTCTCACGAATAAATGCTGTAATGTGGTCTTCCAATGCGTCAATTGAAACATGAGCTTTAACATAGATCCACACAAAATAATCTAAAGGTGATCTAGGCTTCCAATTCGACCATTCTGCTTATTTACGTACGCATTGAGCCAAAAATGAGCTTCGTCGCTGAACACAATGTATCGGAAGAAGCGCTCGATTAACTTCCTTAACAGAGCACGCATTTTGATAATAAAATTCAATAATTTGCAATCGTTGTTCGTTTGTAAGAGGGTTCATGGTTAAATTATAGACCAAACTGAAGATGTTTGACAGTGAAACAAAACATGGAACGTGCATCAGCTGTTTAAACCAGTGTTTCCAGAAAGATAATAGCTAAAAAATCACCATTTATAAGGCTGGAATTCGACATCTTAGGAACTTAAGGCTCGTTTCATACCACACGGTTTTGACTTTACGTAAAAAACCGGACGGAATAAACCGGATCAATGGCTTATTAAACATCGTACGGTTTTAACAGGACGGTAAAACACGATACCCAAAGGGTTCCTGTGCTCAGTATACTTTTCCACAGGTTAAGTTCGAATTCTTACGTCACTAAGTTTATCAAACCGTCCGGCTGCCGTATACTGTAGTGGCAGTAGACAGTTGCTACACGGTGCGGCGGCGAGGCTAATTGTGAAACCATTTTTTTCTTCAGTTGAAAGTCTAACATTTCTGAAAATGGATCGCTAAGCAATCGCACAATGCATTAAAATTGTTAAAACCTATAACAAAAACGGTCATTCTGTCACAGCCGCATATCGTGCTTTAAGAGGAGATTATGGAATACGTTAAAATTCTGAAGAAAGTTCAAGAGACTGGATCGGTTATAGATATTGTAAGGCATATGCATCATGGTTTCGCTTTTACCACTGAAAATACAGCTGCTGTAAGTGAAAGTGTTGCCGAAAATCCGAATGTGTAGATTCCTCATCCCTCTCAGGAATGGGGACTGTCTTACGGCGCATTATGGTTCCATCCCTACATCCATATAAAGTCCAGCTCATACAACAACTATAGCTAGCTGACCATTCACAACTTCGTAGATGCTTCGAATCTAGTAAGTAACTACATCCGAAAAAAGTTACTGTTTGGTGAGCACTTTGGTACGGAGGTGTGATTAGAACTTTCTTTGCCTGCTTTGGAAGAATACGACTTAGAGAACATATGGTTTCAACAAGACGTTCGTACGCCCGTACGTCCGAACGTTCGCTACGTTTTTTCTTCGTCCATAGCTCAAGAACCAGAAGAGATACCGATTTTAAATAAATTTTGTTATACAGATAATAAGGCAAAAAGATACAGAAAGAGCTCTCAAGAAAATTGCGAGGGTGTTTTTTTTACCATAGCAGTTTGAAAAAAAGGTGACAATTTTTGTTAACCCTAAATATCTTACGAACCAAAAACTCTAGAGACTTGAATTAAATTTTATATAATATATTGCAACGTGATATCAAAGAAGTATATTTTTTGAAAAAATCCATTTATCGGTTTTTTTATAAATTAAAAAAACTGCGAAAAAAAATGTGTCACCTCGAAAATTTGTTTATAAAAATTAAATATCTAAAAAAACATTACTCAAATTTGGTAAAAATTGAATATCTATTCAAATATCTTTTCAAAACCTTGAAATTTAGGCTTCAAACTTATTATCTTAGAAACTTCGTTTTCAACATTCTGGAAAGTGTTGAGAAAAATCGAATTAACAGTTTTTTTTACAAAAAATAAAAACCTAAAAAAGAAATGTATAAAAGTTGGTAAAAATTGATTTTCGACTCAATTATCTTTTTAAAAATTGTAGATATTGGTTTAAGGCTACTTTAATCTTTCAAAAAATATTGTTGTTAACACGCAGTAAAATTTTGAAAAAAATCGAATTGACAGTTTTTGTACAAAGAATTAAAAACCTAAAAAAAATTTAACAAAAGTTGGTAAAAATTGGTTTCTGACTCAAATATCTTCTCAAAAATTTGATATATTGGCTTCAAACTAATTTTATTTGCTAAGAAATATTGTTTTCAACATTCGGTAAAATTTAAAAAAAAAATCGAAATGTCAGTTTTTACAAAAAATAGAACTTTAAAAAAAAAACAAAAACTTGGTAAAAATTTACTTTAGACTCAAATAGTTTTTCAAAAATTAAAAATATTAGCTTCAAACTTATTTTATTTTACAGAAAATATTGTTTTCGATATTCAGTAATTTTTATATAAAAATCCAACAGTCCGTTTTTTCATAAAAAATAAAATCTACAAAAAATAGTTCCCAAATTTGGTAAAAATTGATACGAGTACATATAGACAAACTTTTAAGCAAGACAAATCGACAGACGGGATGGGAAGTTATCAGTGTGGGTCGCATCCCAGCTTCTTTTTTTAAGGTTTAAGTGAAATTGTACTATAATTGTAGTAGTACATTCCTTAAACCTGTTTCTAACTTAACAGAGCTACCAAATTCTTTATGAATAGCAGCTGTGTCCAATCTAGATGTAAAATTATTTAGACTCTGATTAAAATAGACTCTGTACAAAACCAAACCACTTGAATCGAACAAATAAGATATATTAATACGTTAATAATAGAGAAATTGCCCATCAAAATAAAGGTTAGGGTTTCGAAGTTTTTAAAAGATATTCAAACTTTAGATGGATCGCAAACTATTTTTACAACTAAACCCAGTTCCAGTCAAAAGTCATGTCAAGCACTTCTCGTCTCCATGCAACTCATTTCTTATTTTGGATACCGAATATCCAGTTATTAATTTCGTTTTTAGTACAGACATTATCTACCTACAATCTTCACATTAACCTACAAATGAAATTCCGTGTTAAAATATAATATATCAACACATGCTTTTTGCTCTCTTAACAAGGACCTTTTATCGCATGGATGCTATCTTGTTTTTTTTTAATTAAAAGATATTTTTGTGATTCTGTACTCACAAGTATATGTATGTAAATCTGCATATACGTATGAAGAAAAGCTTGTTTTTCAAATTTCCATGTCAAAAATCGAACACACACGTGTTAATGAAATGAAAATTTTAATTTTTATTATGCAGTCATCCAGTAAATTAATAAAAAACACTCATTTCCGTTGAATACTTTTCAATTAAAATCTTTTAATTAAAACCTTAAGGTGTTTTATTTTCGTACTCGTATGCATCACTGTTGTTTGTAGAAAGTATATCAGCTGTTTGTGTTTGTAGGGATGTCAATAAGGACAACGAAATCCTTTTCTTCTTTCCTTTTTTTCAAACAAACCAACCAATAAGGACAACAACAACAAAGAACAACAATCATAATGGACGCCTTTATCTTTTGTATTACAGGTGCGAAAACGTAATGACGTGTCCTATAAGACCCATTGGTTCTGGAAACGAACACTGCCCATACGATTGGCTGGCCGTTTACGATGGACGTGACGAACATTCGCCACTTATTGGAAAATTTTGCGGTCTGGGAAAGTTTCCATTTAGTATAATCGGTAAGTTGAGAAAATTCTTTTAACTTTTTTTTATTCTTTTGTTTTGTTCTTTAAAACTTTTTGCATCCGAAAAATAAAAGAGGTAACTCGCTTTGTGTCTATCTCTTGGATGCCAACAAAAATATTTTTCTTGTAATTATATTAATTGAAATATAAAACTGGAAATTCACGGTTTGTATATTTTCCATTTTGTACGAAGCTCTTGTACGACAAAAACAAAAAATAATTTTTTCCTGGCATTTTGACGCTTTCACGTTCGATATGTGTGTGCGTGTGATGTGATTGTGTATGACAACGTCGACTTTTACGTTTAAAAAAAAAAGAGGACGTTATTTTACATATAAACCCACGCTACGCGTACTTACATAGCAATATCCTGACGGAAACTTTAATGCACCAATTACTTTTGGAATAATTTTTCCAACGACTTTTTATTTTATTTTCCATACACTACATACATACGTAAGTTGACGTGGAATGTTTTAAAATATTTCATAAAGAAGGATATAAAATTTCAGTAAACCATATTCCTTGAGGGCTTTTGAAATATTTTTTTTTATTTTTTCATAACAGAAAATATATTCAAGAAACCTTATGGAAAATAAATATATTTAATAAAATAATAATTTTTTTTTTTGAAAAATACAAAAAGAATGAGGACACAAAAATAAGTCAGGATGAAAATGAAAAATAAATTAAAACGGGACGTGAATCTGCCCGCAAACATATACAAACACTCGATTTTACAAAGTTTTTGATGGAATAAAATTAAATTTGTTTTTAAGTGTGTAGTTTCTTTTACATGAAAATAAGCATTATAATTTGTTTTTTAACTTGACTACAGCAAATATTCTGTAATTTAAAGTATGGAGGTATTAAAGTCAGAGACGGACAAGAAAACACTTACGATGTAATTTTAAAGATAATATTTGATGGTTAGAAATAAAAAATAAGTGTGAAGGTTAGGTTACGTTAAAGTGGCTGTTGGTTGGGAAGTCCAACACACTTACACCAAAGTATGGTCCGTTGTGATACCGCATGGATCAGTTGATCAGCTTAACTCGTCGAACCAATTGGAGCTCCGAATGAAGCGTAGGAGACAAATAATGTCAGAATTTTTTAGATCGCTAGTATCGTTGAAGCAGTAGTCTCCAAAGTGGATTATACGTCTTTGTGATAAGGCAGGGCATATGCACAGAAGATGAGAGATTGTCGCCTCCTCCTCCTCGTCCATGCAACTCCTACAAAAATCATTTGCAGGGGCTCCAAGTCGAATAGCATGCCTTCCTATTAAGCAATGCCCAGCAAATGCGCAATCTACTCAGAGAGATTAATTGTTTTGAGCGCCTGGCGCTAAGATTAGGCCAAATTAGTTTTGTCAATAAGTGAGTAAAATCAACTTAAATAGTAAACCTTTAAAATACATTCGATTAGATTCGTAATTGTGTTGTAGAGTATTTTCTAAATCGAATTGAAAGAAAAATAAATAATTATTTTACGTACGATTAAATTTCAGGACGTAAATTTTTTTGGAAAACACACTTTTAAGTCTAAAATCTTTCTAAGTATACACATTTTTTATATTTGATGAGTTTATGGAAGAAAAAAATAATGTTTTTAAAAATAGAAAATAATAAATAAATAATAAAAAAATAAAATTTAGGATTTAAAGGATTTAGTAAGCATTCCCAACTGGGACAATCTCAATGACTTCTACATGAACTTTAACCAATCGCTATGCCCCCTCGATGTTGACGTGGATTACAACGCAGAAAGGCAGATTACAAACTGAATTTTTTGAGAAATGAACAATTTAATCCCGAATAGAGTAAGATCTATCAAATCCAAAAAAATAACTCATAGTTTGGTTCGAGCTGTAAAGAGGTTATTATAATCAAAGACGTAAGTTTCCGCATTTACAAAGCAAACCCCACTGCGGAAAAACAGAATAAATTCAAACGGGTTAAAAAGATCTGTAACGGTCTTATATGAAGCATTTAATTTTTGCATGGCCAAAACTTACTGTGGTAGAAAAATACTATTCTATATGTTAATGTCCCAAAATTGTAAAAATTGCTCATCTTCCAAACCTCGTCCAAAATGACATGCACTTTGTAAGCTCGATTGATAAAGCTAATTTGCTTATAGCACAACTTTCTCTTAATTCGACGCTATCAGAAATATTAATAAATCTTCCTGTTCTTGAGAGCGCAAGCGGTTTTGCGGGACTTTTTTCGCACTCGTGCGGTTGCAAGAGTACTGAAAGACCTTGAATTACACGAAGAGTACAAGAGTACTGAAAGACCTTGAATTACACGAAACCGCTGGCTATTATAGTATCCCCATATTGTTGTAAAGAAGTGTTCTTTAACACTGGCAAAGCCACTTCGTAAGCTTTTTCTACTCTACAAGTTTCTTTCCGAGTGGTTGAAAACAGCATTTTTCCAGGCTGTCCCTAAAAAAGACAAATCGTTTACGACCTTTAACTGTTGTCCAATTGCACTTACGTCCCTTCTTTCCAAGATTATGGAAACGCTGATCAATTATCAGCTCCAGAAATATTTCGAAGATCAAAAGCTTCTTAATGACCGACAGTAAGGCTTTCCCAGAAATAGGTCATAGTTCATCTCACTGAACAGTGGAATGCATTTTTAACCGTTTTGGAGAAAGTAATATTACTGCACTTAATATTTTAAAGTCGTTTGATAAAGTATTCCACTTATCGAAAATGCGTACTTTTGGTATTGACAAATCTATTCTTTGTTGAGTTAGAACTTACGCATCGGGCTGTTCAATTATAGTATATCGTTGGAAGGCTTCAAATCTAATATCAACTAAATAAATGCTGGTGTGCCCCAGGGCTCCGCTTTTTCTCCAACACTCTTCCTTATTTTTATAAATGATCTTGTGAATCTGAAAATTCTGACCCACCTAATTTTTTCGCTCAGCTTTTCATATTTGTTTTTACATTAAATTCTGATCTTGACAGCATTGTCAAATGGACAATCAAAAAACGTGTTGAATTAAATGCTTCGAAAATTCAATGCTGTCTTGTATAGTAAAAGCGTAACCCACCACCAATGCAACTATCCATGTGTCGTATTTGCATCAAGAAGACTTAACAGATGTCAGTTTTAGGTATGTGCATCAGACACCACTTGTTGTGAAGTGATCACATATTTTACTTCGCCCAAAAAGGCTGCTAAGTGTTTAGGTTTTCTAAAACGAAGAAAGTAGGTTTTTACCCCTCCTGATTTAGCTATAATTAACAAATCTTTAGTTCTTCCGAAACTCGAGTTTAATTCTCATATTTGGGCTGCTGATCCAATAACTTACTTTTTGATATAATTGAAAGAGGATCTTTGAAAATTATAGGCCATTGTTCTATTACTGAGACATTTTATCCTCTTGAACACCGTTTCATACTTATCATTGTTTTATTGATATTTTCGCAAACAATGATTTAATGAAATACCAAGTTGTATTTCTCCCCTGATGACACAAGTCAATCGTAATACCCGTATTTATAGGAATGTTCATCAGTTTAACATTTAGTTCAATTTTGGGATTGGGATTCTTTCTTTTGCAACACTACACGAATGTGGAACGTTTTACCTTGCTAAATACTTCCCACTCATTATAATGTGCAGACATTGGAAATTAATTAATTAATTATAATTGTGCCTTCAGAAGAGCTAATTTCCAATTGTTGTCTGAAGATTTAACCATTTATGGAATTACTGATACTTTAGCATTTTCTAATATTGACGAAGCAGTTTCAATTTTTTATAAGATCCTCAATAATTGTTTAGAAAAAAAACTACCTTTTAAGAAATCAAAATAAATACAAACTTGAACCACCCTGGGTACACGAAAGAATTGCGTTTATTTCGTAACAAAAGAAATAAGGCATGGAAAACTTATCTCAAAAGTCTGTCTCCAATCAATTTCTCTATTTATGTTGAATTCTTAAACGAATTTAAGTCTCTTTCAAATTTGTATACGCTAATTACGTTACTGATATGGGCATCCCTTTGAAAGAGAATCCTAAAAAAGTTTGGAAACTTTTAAACTTCAAGAAAAAATCAGATGGTTTTCCAGTTAACTTCACTTACAAGAACCTTTCGTTAGGATAAAATTGTATCGATTTAGCGACAAATTTCCATGAGTCATTTGTTAATTGCCCTCAAGAAGTTGATGAAGTATACTTTCATAATCTTTTTTTTCGCAAACTAGCTGAAGTCACATCTCTGTGCTACAGGATACGCTCCTTGGTCTGTTATCCGCGTTGAATGATGACTGCTCAGCCGGTCCCGATAGTATTAAAAAAGTTTTAGTAGTGCTTTAGTTGAACTCCTTAAGTTCTTATACAAACTGTTTCTAAAAACAGGCCAGTATGTGGAAAAAGTCATTTCTAACACTAATTTTCAAGAATATAATAAACTACAGGCCCATTGCAAAGCTTTCTTGCATTCCTAAGTTTTTTGAACAAGTTGTTTGCGCAAGCGTAGGATTTTTTTAGTAAAAATCTCATTTGCTAACAGCAACATGGTTTTGTGAAAAAAAGATCAAACATATGTTCAAACGCTTCAGAACAAGGTAATGAAGTTGACTGTGTATACATTGACTTTTCTAAAGCTTTTGACCAACTTAGCCACGGAATTATTTTATTTAAACTCAAAGCTCTTAGTTTTCCACCATTTTTCTTAACTGGATCAAATCATACCTTGAAAACAGATCCTATTAGGTAAAATAAAATTTAGAAACCTTTAGTAGCCCAATCTGGTTTACCACAGGGAAGCCATCTTGGCCCTTTTCTGTTCATCCTGTCTATTAACAACGTATCGTCATGGCTACGCTCAAGTAAAGTTCTCATTTTTGTTGATGACACGCAAATTTTTAAGATTATAAAGTCCACCCATGATCATATCCTTTTACAAACCGACATTGATAGTTTCACTTTTTGGTGTGTGATGAGTAGCCTTGCCTCAACCCTTTGAAATGCCAGACGTTGTCGTTGTCTGTGTTAATAGTGGTGCCTAGGTAGACAAAGTCCTTAACTACCTCAAAGTTATAGCTGTCCATGGTGACGTTTTGTCCAAGACAAATTCTTTCCACAACGATGTTGAAGAAGTCGAATGACAGTGCATCGCCTTGTCTAAAACCTTTTTTGACATCAAAAGCATCGGTAAGATCTTTTCCGACCTTGATAGAGCAGCGTGCATTCTTCATCGTCATTCTGCATAAACGGATAAGTTTAACAGGGATGCTAAAACTAGACATTGCTCGGTAGAGCTCTTTCCTATAGATGCTGTCATACGCGTTTTTTCCAAGATCTGCCGTAGTGTGAATATTTGGTTGATAGTGGACTTTCCTGGTCTGAAACCACACTGCTAAGGACCAATCAGGTTGTTGACGAATGGCTTCAGACGTTCACATAATACGGCAGAGAGGATCTTATACGCAATGTTAAGGAGACTGATGCCTTTGTAGTTGGCGCAATTTAGAGGATCTCCTTTCTTATATTGTATCGGCCATACTATGGTGATATTCCACTCATCGGGCATGCTTTCTTCCGACCAAGTTATCGCCTGCTGCTTTGAATAGTTTGGCAGCGATGCCGATGTAGCCGTCTTCACTTCGTCAAGGTCGGGTAGGCGGAATTGTTGATCTGCGTCACCGATGTTAAGTGGTTCTATCTCCCTTACAGCGGAATTCGGTTCGTCATCGCCGTTATATAATTTGGAGAAGTGATCTATTCATATTCTCAGCATCTACTGCGGTTCTACTACGATGTTCCCCTGATCGTGTTTACAGGCTTCGGTTCGTGGCTGGTACCCTTGGGAGGTTTACCTTTTGGTAAAATTTACGAACCTCATTCCTGTTGTGACATCTCTCTATCTCCTCGAGCGACCGCGCGATTCTCAAGCTATCTTGTTTTCCGTCTAAGAAGCCGGTGTTCCTCTCTCCTCTTCTGCTCGTAGAGCTCGCGAGCAGCTCTAGTCCTTTTGTGCAGCGCCGTTTTGTATGCCTCTTGTTTCGCTGCGTGCGCTTGCCGGCATTCGTAGTCAAACCAGGGGTTACGGTGTGGTGGCCGTGTTAAACCTAGTACTTCAGATGCGTCATCTCTGATGGCTGCAAGGCAATGTTGCCACTGGTTTTAAATGCTTAATGCAGGCAGCATAGGACTCCTTAAGAGATTATTAGAGACTCTATCGGAAAAGGACATGGCATTGTAGCCGTCTAACGTGGAATCTTCTCACAGTACTTCCTTGTTTTGCCTTGGATCGGGATATCCGTAGCCGTACCTTGGCTACAACGAGGTAGTGGTCCGAGTCAATGTTGGCCTCTCGGAATGTTCGGATATCCTATATACTGGAGAAGTCTCGTGCATCGATTCAATGTGGTCAATCTGGTTGACGGTTGATTGATCAGGAGATTTCCATGTCCCCTTGTGGATATTAAGATGCGTGAACTGCGTACTAGCTACCAGAACGTCTCGCCCCGTAGCGAAATCGACCAGCCTCAATACGTTGTCGGAGGTGGTGTCATGCAGATGTCTTCTCTTCCTAGCTTGGCATTAAAACCTCCAAAGACAATTTTAATGTCATAGCCAGGGTACTGCTCATGTGTCTTGTCCGAGCGCTCGAAGAATATGTCTTTGGTGTCTTTATCTTTTTTCTCTGTTGGGGCATGCGCTCATATAAGGCTTATGTTGGCGAATTAGGCTTGATGCGGATTGTCGTGATGCGCTCGCTCACACTGTTGACACTCAAGACTTTTGGCCTAAGTCTAGTTCCAACAACTTATCCACACCCAAATAGACGCTGTCTTTGTTCTCGGTAGCAGTTGCCGTAGTATATATCACAGTCTTTTAGTTTGCATTTGCCCGGTCCATCCCATTGCACTTCTTGGACGGCGGTAATATCTGCCTTGCAGCAGTTTAGGGCTTCCGCTAATTGTTCGGCTCCACGTGGTCTGTTAAGGGACCTACCATTCCACGTACATATCCGAAGTTCGTTGACCTTATTTCGTTTGCGTGTTCACGGCGGCGGGTAGGTGAGAGTAGGAGTACGAGTTGATAGACAGAGGTGGGTTTTGAGACAAAACCTGTGGACGCTTGTGTCCTCTTGAATGCACATGTGTACCATTTGAATATCATGTGAAAAAGATACTGATAACTTTTTAGTTTTTACACCACGATGCGTAATATTTAATTCAATTGAAGTCGATTGCGTTATTAGTTCTTGAGTTACTCAGGGTCAGCAACATTTGTCGAATTCGATATCTTTTTTCATTTTTTCATACATTTTATTTAAATATGTGTATTGAAAAATATAAAAATTACTTTAAGAACAAGTATATTTCTTTTATTTGGGGGTGTAGCTCAAGTTGTTGTTAAGTTTGGAAATAAGTGAAAACAAGATTTTCAAAACTTTGAGACGTATTTAGAGTCAATTGAAATCTCATAAAAAATACCAGATTTTTAAAAAGTCGTTATAGAACTTCTTGTTAAAAACTATGACTAGGTATAAAGAATTAATTTCAAAAATTCGAACAAATTAAAAACTATAAGATAAAATTCAAATTCAGGACATTTAAATTCTTTGGAAAAATATTGTTTGATTTTTGCATCAAACAACAAGCTTAGCTTTGTTTACCAGTTTTATTTTGATGACAAATTTAATTTTATAACTTGAATTATTGTGAATTAACATGTAACTCATAACTTGCTCGATAATCTATTTAATTCCATTTATGAAAAGGTTCTTAAATATTATTAATAATTTTTACGATCCAACGCCTTACAGGTCACTTTAATTTATTAAAATAAATAATAAAAACCAAAACAGATTGTCATGCCTTCCATACTAATGTATGTTGTTGTTGTTGTATATTTACTGTCATACAGTATGACCACTTTACTATTCATGACACCTCTATATTGCCCTATAGCTTTCAAACACACCGTCCATAAGGACATTTAGGTATTATATTATAAATTAATTCATTCATAACGATTGACATTATGTATATCATGAGTAGGTGGTATATATAACCTACAACTTTCATTATATTTTCATACTCACATAATCTGCAGTCCATAATATTGGAGTAATCATGGAACATTCCATAATTTCAATTAAATGCTTCTAATTTATGCAAGGGTAGGTATGTGACAGCAATCAATATTATAATTTATATGTGTCATCAGTAAGGCTGAACAGAAGAAATTAAAAAACAAGAGGTCACATACCTTTTCCTCCCACACATTGTACTGTGCCTTACATGACATTCCACACACTCCCACTCACCCCAATAATAGGGGTTGATTCGTATTATTATATAAATGAAACCTTTATCCTGTAAGTTTCGCATTTCTTGTAAGCGGCCGGTGGTGTGGCGCTTTCACATTAAACCTTTCCAAAACTCGATGCTCGATCTCTCACCAGCACCATCAGCAATAGCAAAAGTACCATCGCAACGGTCTACGATTACCCGTCCGTACTCATATATCGTCCTGAACACTCCAATGAATGCTAATTAAAATTCCGTTCTGACAAATATGCGAAGTCGAATGAATGTCCTGTTGGTATAGCCTATCCCATCTATCCATCCTTCATGTATAAATATATGCATGTAGGTAAATGCAATAAACAGCAACACGCATGGAACATCCACCTTTATATTGACTATAAGAGAACCGTTCATTTACTACGAACATTGGCGCTGAAGCTGACTGTAGATTACCATTGCAATCACATTCATTTGCATATTCAATGTAGATGTACCACCTCACCTTTATCCTTTATGCTGTAGCCGTGCATCCATTTGGCACCCAATTCATATGATGATGTAACTCATATCGCATTTTCAGTTGTTTCAGCATTATATCTGTCAATCTATCTGTCAGGCTTGCCAGAATACCGGATCGGGATATTTTTCTTAAATTTAACTCCTTTTTTTTAAAAAACATGTACCTACTGCTAACAAAAAAATTAGTTGGACAGTTGAGTACTATGATTCCTTAAGGACTATCATAGTTATGGACTTATGTTTGACAGTTAAAAATGTTAACCGTTTTAATATTGACACCTCATTTACTATTTATATTTTATTTTCCATTGTTTTTAATTTGTTGGTAAAATAAATTCTAATTGAAGGCACCAGTTTTTTGTAATGAAATTGGGCTACAAATATTTTAATAATTGGGCTATCCAACTATTTTATTACATGGCAACCCTTTTATCTGTAGATATCTTTATATGTATGAATTGATGTGTATAAAATGTATAATTGTATTTTCAGGTACATCCCAATACATGTATGTTGAATTTGTGTCATCTCCCGCTGGACCACTACTGAATACGGGATTCCATTTTAATGTTGGAAATTGGCCAGGACACGTGGAGACGGCAGGCATTAAACATGGTATATGTGATTGGCTATTAAGTTCGGATGCTTTAAAGGACAGCAGTGCATCGGAGGGTATATTCCTTAGTATCGCGCATTGGTATCCACCGAATACATCTTGTAGTTATCACATTAAAGGACGAACTGGAGAAATTGTCAGATTGTACTTTCCAAGGTAAGTTTGCTGCAGGTGTATATGAGTATAGTAGGCCTCTGGGTGGTTAGAGGAATGGGTAATGTTGACGTTTGATGTTTGACGTTGTGGGTTTCTGAGGCTATGGTTATATTATGTATGTTGTGGGGATTTCATGCTGATTGCAACCAATATTTTTCGTCTTTTTTTTTTTGTTGGCTTCAAGTTAAGTTTATAAGTATAAAACGTGTTTTTTAATTCTATTTTCTCGGAAAACGTACTTTTGAAAGATTTCATTGCAGAATGAGATTTGTGGCGGATTTTTCTTGGAAGTAACATTTTTCAGGTTATGAGTTTTATTTTTACTTTATTCATGGTTTTATATTGTTTTAACGAAATATAAGGGAAGTTTTCTATTACATTAAGACATTTAACCGTTTTTTTTTTAATTCAAGGATTTAAATAAAGAAATGAAAACTTACTCTAGGCATAAGGCTACAGCCTAAGATAGTAATCCTACCTATGAACTGAACTTAAGCTTATATTTCCACAAAATCGAAAAGAAACAACTAAACTTAGATAGTGTTAAAAGTTGAGGGGTTTCCCACATATTTCGTGTATATTAAGTCTATTGATCTATGGGCTTTAACTTCAAGGGAAGTTGCCATTTCAAAAAATAACATTTTTATCATCCATATAATATTTACTGTTCCTTGTACCTTTTCTATTAGAAAATGTTTTCCCTATGAGCCTGTTTAGATTTTTGAATGAATTAAGTTCAACGCCATTTCGAAAATTGTATTAGTTCCAATTTATTCAACGAAACCTCAAATATAAAGTAAGACTTCGTTGATCTAAAAGTGTTATTTTATAACTGGTATCAATTTAGTTCTAACACGTTTTTAAAAATAACTCTAATTTTGAGATTGTCACCTTTCAAAATTAGAATTAATTTAAAATAAAACACTTATAAAGGGGTTTTCAATTAGCGTGGGTAGATTTTAGTGCCCCGTGGAGGCCATTTTGTTTTGATGACATCTGTCGAATCTGTTGTTTATTATTTAGTTATTATTATAATGCCAAATCATCATGGCAAGTTACACGATTGAACAGAACGATCAAATAATAAAACTCTATTATCAAAATCATTGCACCCATTTTACGGTAGACGTGGGGACCCTTCACAGTTGACTCTTCAACATTTGGTGGCCAAATTTGAGACGACCGGTTCAGTAAACATTCAGCCAACACTCGATCTTTCAAGGAACGCTAGATCGGCCCAGAACATCGCCGCGGTCCTTGAAAGTGTACAGCAGAAATCGAGGCAGTCTATTCCTCGCCGTGCACAAGAACTCGGCCTTTCACAGACTTGACGCATTCATTTGTTCGATGAGTGGGCTTCGACTCGTTTGGAAGAGGACCTATTTGGTTAGGCCTATGGCCATCTACCAGACTGACATTTTTGGGTTTAAATACAATATTATAGCAATACCTAGATTTCTATCTAAAAAATCTTCATTTATTATACAATTCCTGTAACGAAGAGCAGAGACAGTTTCTGTTTAGTATGGCAATAAGCTCGGCTTAATTAAGGCTTTGTTTCCAAAATATTTTACCCTGAACTCTTTCATGATTGGATAGATCGCAATACAATTGCAATTGCAAAGTCTACAAAGTTAGGGTAAATCTGGGCAATGAGGCATGAAGTTAAGTTTGAGTAATTCGCCCCTCGTTTTAAAAATAGTGCTACTTTTATTTAATGACATGGTATTAAGAAAGTATGTATTGTTACCAATACAGAAGTTTAAAGGCTTATAATAACATCTAAAAAGCGATGAACGGGCCTCAGATGCGTTTCTGTTGTACAAGATCTAGCCATATTTTTCTAAAAGGATATCAAACTTTTTCCTCAGCAGGGAAGGTTGTTCATTTTGAGTTACCATCAGATTCATACTGCAGTTATACGCCAAACTTTCAAATTCCGTCGACATATGTTCTGCCGCCATAATTGAACACTTCTGTATGACTTTGGGTACTCTTGCATTATTCATTTGTAAGACTTTGGCAATATAATTGAAACTCATGCTAAGAGTTTCCAATATCATGGGAGGCAGCCCTGTTACCAGATAAAGCATGTAGTTTGGGTATTTCTCGGAAGCTTCAAAAGAACAGCAACCCCAAACCTGAGCTCCATACAATAAAATCGATGCAGCTGTGGAGCGGAAAAGTTTGTGTTCTGTACTATAGTCAATGCAGGCACTTTTGAAGCAGCGTTCCCTCACAGTTTAAATTGCACGTTTTGCCTCCGTTTTTTCATATTTAGATTCGAAGTAATTAGAACTCGCAGATATTTATACTCTCAAACAATTTCGTCTGCCTCCTTATTGAATGTCCACTTTTCGTTTCTTGCAGTCCTGCCGCCACCCGCTCTAAATATCATTATCTTGGATTTTGATAGATTTATGTCGAGATTCCAGCGATTACAATACTCGTTTAGCCTATTCATCATCATTTGCAGTCCATCCACCGTCTCTGTCGTCTGCATACAAAAGTGCCGAACACAATTCCGCCTTTGACCACATCTGTTATGTCGTTTATAAACAAATTAAAGAGCAAAGCACTCAGTATACACCCTTGCTTGAGACCCATTTCCGTGCGAAACTCTGCCGAGACAGACGCTCCATCCCATATGTATGCAGTTTTCATTGCGTACAAGGTTTCAGAATATTCATTGTTTTACTCGACAGTCCAATGGCATACAGCTTAAAGAAAAGCACTTCACGAACGATAGAGTCGAATGCTGCTTGAAAGTCCACAAAGAATACATATAGTTTTCTTTTTCTCCTGATATTTGAATCGGCATGTTGCACAGTGAGAATATGAGATCCGTTGTGGAACAGTTCTTTCTGAAACCGGCCTGATATTCAGAGAGTATACTTTTTCTCCTCACCCATTCGGACATTCTATTCTCAATAAGCCCAGCGAGCGAACAGCTTTCCATTTGTGGAAAAATTATTGATTTTCTGAAACTTTCGGGAACTATAGCGTTTTCGAAAAGTCGGTTAAATTCTTTAGTAAACAGCAATAAAAATTCATAAGTTGCTTGCTTATAGTGCTCAAAAAGAATACGACAATCTCCTGGCACCTTATTCACTTTAGCTTTCTCAATAACTTCTTTTAATTCATTTATTGAAAACGGTGCATCTAGAAATTCATCTGTAATTAAATTGGCTGCGTATAGTACCAATGGTGATCTTATCATTGCGTTCAGAAGCTTTTTGAAGTGATCGCTTAGATTTTGCGCTTGTAATCCTAGAGCAATGATATTCGTGTTTCCATTTAAGGTTTTTACAGCCTTATAGAATTCGGCAGAGCTACGGGTGTGATTGATACCCATTACTGTCACTTGCTCAAAGGCACATTTTTATACTGCACATACTCTTTTGAATTCAATATTTGCCTCGGAGTACAGTTTTTTAAAAACAGGCAAGTTTCGTGACCGTAATAGCTTTAAAAATTTGAATGGTATATATCTAGCTTTTAAGCATTCAGAATCAAACCACTTTTGCTTATAATTGGTTTTATGTTTTGCTTGTTGGTTTTGTGGGTTCGCTTTTTTGATGGTCTGCGTTAAAACCGATATATCTACGAGTTAGTTTAGTTCTTGAAGTTCTCTACTTTCTTTTGTCATGTTTTCTTGGAACTTGCTTTTATTTCTTTCATTCCAGCGCATTTTCGGGATAAGATTCAATTTTTTTGCGCCGGTTGGTGTTTCTGTTCGCAATTTTGTAAAAGTAACTTCAAGCGGCATGCGATCAGAGAAATTCTGAGTTCGTACTCTGAAATCACTCACAATATTGTTCCACATTCCAGATACAAAACAGTAGTCTATTAAAGAGCTATCTTGACCTCTTATAAATGTAAGCTCATCCTCTGAATCTCCTGTGCATCTACCATTCAAACACAGGCAACTGTGTGCAGAAAAAAATTTTTTGTGACAAGCCAACCCTATAATTAAAGTCGAAAAATTGACATTTTGCAGATTCTCGCTTACTTTTTCAAGTCGGATTGCCAGTTACTACAATTTATATGAAAAGGGACTATGCACACTGTATCACTTCCAAGTTTAATATCCATCACGTAAGAATTAACAGATCTTCTAAAACTCATATCTATTTCACATACATTTCGACGATAACCATAAAATACACTTCCGCTGCCTCGACCATAGTTAGCTGTTCTGATTGTGTTTACCCATTGTATATTCCACTTTTATTAATTTGTTCCCCTGTGAGCATTTTTTAGATTTTTTAATCATTTAAGGGCAACGAAATTTCGAAAAATGAACTAATTTTAATTTATTCTTTAAAACATCATCATCTATACATCGTTGATATAAAAATTCAAAACAAGTCATATTCTACATCACTGATCGACAAGATCTTGTAGGTGTTATTAATTTATTTCGAAACCTTTTTAAATTTACTTTATATAACCTCGTAGTGTAGAGATTATCAACTTTTATAATTCGAAATCTGTAATCTTTCTATCGTCAATTGTTTACCTTCACCTGTTCTTAAAATTTAACCCACAAATAAATACCTTCGAACCATTTATACTACGACGCTTATTAACATATAAAAATAAGGACTTAATTGTATCCACAAATACATAAATATTCGAAAGAATATTATGTCTTGAAAACACATATTTGTTTAAACAAAAATGCCGGCGTAAAAAATAACTCTAAATGTTTATCTTTTTTTAACCATCATGAAATTTTAGACTTATAATTATTTGTCTAGTAACTAATTTCGATTTCCGGAACCTAATGAAGAAAATTAAAATTGTGTCTTGAAGATAAAGACTTGCCAAATCATCATAAGATCTCGTATTTCTTAAAAACATCGTTTTAGTTGTTTTTTTTTTGTTTTTAAAGAGCTCCTAATGTGATAGAAGTACTTTAAAGTGAGATTTGAATGTTGGAATATTAAAATCAACACAAGAACATATTTTTGTCTTCTGACAACAAACTAGAAAATTTTTTTTTTTTTTTGTACTGTGGGCTCAGAGCTGAATTAAAACAAATCCAACCTAAGGTTTGTGCTAAAAAATATATCCAATAAATTTATGAAGACATTCATAAAAATAACCACCTTTATGTTGAACACTGCTCTAATTGCAGAACAACATCTATAACATTGCTTCCAGCTATCAAATAAACGAGAACAAAATATGTACATTGATGCTTATCAAAAAATGGTTTTCCATTTCGAATGAACAATTTCAATTCCGTTGATTATCAATTTGTTCAAACTTCTTCGTCAGTAAAAATACCCTTTAGTCGTTGTTTTGCATCATCACGACAATCTCTACCAGATTAGTTAAAATTTGGCCAAAAACAACTTTATACATAGAAAATCTGAATTGTAAAATGCATTCCCTCTATAAAGCTCAAAATTCAATTGTATTTGCCCTTCAATAGTTTCAACATTTCACCCCCTTTACCATCCCCTAAAAAAATGAAAAAGAAAAAACGAAATATCCAACATAGTCTGCAAAATTTAACAAAAGTTTGTGCTCTTCATTTAACTTTAAAATTAAACTTCATTGTTATTATCCATAGGAAACAATGTAGATATTCCAATTCAGCCCTTTAATACATGCTGTTACCACGTTATGCACTTGCTGATTGCCGCATAACCCATATCATGGTCATGAGGTTCTACCTTATAACCTATGGGTAAGTTAACTACCCCAATTCTCAACCCTATACACATACGGTCGGTTCTCTCATATTTGATACTGAAATAACAACAATTTCACAAACAACAACAATAACAACAACAACATGTACAACAACAAGCTGCAAGGACGGACGGGACGTCCAACTGAACTCTATAGCCAACAAACGGCAACGTGTGAATATGAAATTATTAAAATTTGTGCTGTGCAAGTGCATGCTTCCCAGATGCCACGTCCTACAACAGCTGTGTTTGTAGATAAAATTGTGTGATGCAGAAACTGTGTACGACATTATTGTTTCATCATATACAGTTAACTTTTAGGAAAAGAAAAGGTGACCAGGGTAGTGTGTTTTTTTTTTAAATAAAAATACACTCTAGTTTCTAGTACATGGTTGTGGTTTTCTTCTAGTTCAAAGTATAACAGAGACTTTTTCGGTTTCATGGTTTCAAAACTGAATCCAGCGAAATATCATCTCATATTTTTTTTTTTTTCCAGGGATAGTTTCAATAAAAGGGTATCCTATAAAAATATACATTTTGTCCTTATTTCTATAGAAAAGCTTTATAAACATTTTGAAGACAACGAAATTCGACAGATGGTGGTTTAAATAAATAAGTTTACTAATTTACCGAAGATAGTACCCGTATGATTGTTAGTGCGTTAGACTGTTATGCAAGGGGACTTGGGTTCAATCCCTGCCTGTGCCATCTAAAGTCTTTTCACGAGTACTGCTTCTTGCGAGGAATTAACAAATTCTCCAAGAGTAACTCTTGTCATGAAAAAGTGCTTTCACAAATTAGCCGTTCGGATTCGGAATATAAACTGTAGGTCTCCTCCATTCCTGACAACATTACTCGCACACAGGAATGGTTGAGAGTTGTAAGTCACTAGAGCCTGGTTCTTCATGGACTGTTGCACCACCTAATTTATTTTATTTTATTTACCCAAGATTTGGAAAGCGAAATTTAATAAAAAAAGGTCCCAAAATTAAATGGTTTGTCCTAATTTAAGTATAAAAGTTTTCGAATCTATTAAAGAAAACGAATTTTGACAGCTTACTTATTTAAGGTTGCGGTATTAGGGCCTCAATCAACAAACTTCTTTATCTACTTCGGACCTAGTTAGATGTCTCCATTTGCAAACTCCAAGTTGGGTCCACTTTCCACTTCTGAGAGGCATCTGATCCGCTGTCTTGCTCTACAGTTTTGTCCTTTGGGTGTCGATTTGAAGACTTTCCGGGTATGAGCATTGGTTTCCATGGGCTCTTTAATATGACGCAGCGATCTGAGCCGTTGGACTTTTATCCTTCAGCTCATTGTTCCATCTTCTCCTCTATTCACCTTCTATACATACGGGATCGTAGATCAAGCGAATAACTTTTCTCTCGAAATGACTCAAGGTGCTTTCATCCGCAGGGCAAGTTTAAAATTGTATATAGCTTCACTTTATTTGCTCAAAGTAACAGCGGTTAGCAAGAGTAAATTTTCGTTGGATCTCAGCGTTGGTGTTGTTTTCGTTCATACCGGAGCCTAGGTAGACAAAGTTATTGACATTGTTTTAGTTCAATCGCCGTTATACAGTCTGAAGAATATTCTCATCGTGGAATGTGGTTCCTTTCATCCTTGCAGCCTTCGATTCGAGATTCTTGTACTTGTAAATTTCGTTTCACCTGCACATAAAACATTCGGACTTAATTTCTGCTTTTTAATCTCTCAACACCTTCGACCGCAGGCTTTTCATGCTTTCTATTTGTATTTGAGAGTTTTAATAAAAACGTCCCAAAATTTAAACAGGATTTAATGAGAGCCTAAAAGAGTTGTTTGTTTTGAAAGCTGACAGTGTAAATAAATCGTTTCCAAATTTCCAAATACTTCTTTAATTGTGCAGATGCAGACAAGCTGTTGGAAACCCATAAGAGAAAAGACATTTGATGATTGACAATTAACAAAAATGCGTTCCAAGATAAATTAAACTTTTTGTTTTAACATACGAGTAATGACGCCGCTCACGATCATATAAAACTCTACAAATACAATTTTTTGACATCTGAAAGTTGTCAGTAAACAACGTGTTTTTTTGAATGAATAGTATTTTAAAAATAATGGATAAGTACCTGTGGCTTTTCTTAACACTTCATCGCTTTTTGGTATCAATATACTTTTAAATCAATAGGACTTATCTTCATTCTTAAATTATTGGCTTCTATATTTTGAAAACTTAAAATTGTGTCTGAATTTTAAATTCACTATTTTCTCCCATGTAATGTTCAATTTGTACTTATATTCCGACAGTAATTAATTCTAAGTCAATATTTTATATTTAAGAAACACTCGTGTATATAACACATAATTAAAACACCATGACTTTTACAAAAATATTCCTCCTTGAAAGTAATCGTAAAAAACATCTTCTCTTAAAAATATTCGTACTCGTATTTTTAAAATTTCTTATTACCGTGGTTCAAAGCAAAAGTTGTCAAATAATGTCTTACGAAGATTATAGCAAACGTTAAAAGGAAATTACTTTTTACCAAAAGCACTATTACAACAAATTTAGAATACTCAAACTTTCTGTTTTTAAAAAGTAAAAAAAAAAAACAGTTTTTCTAGAAGATGGTCACCCTTTTTGTGAAATCGCTCAGTTTTTTCTAACAAAATCATTTCTATTGAACGTTCGTTCATTCGTTGGTTGGTGTAGCAGGAAAAAATATAAATAAAACTCTGCTACCGGATGCCACCCGAAACAATTTGATCTGAATTTATACATTTTTTTCTTTCTGCACTCGTTTTCGAACCATGCAAGTCAGGACAGAGCCACCCATCTTATATTAGTGCCTTGGCCGTTGCAAAATCACAAAAAAAAAGATTCTTAGAATTCTCTTATTTTTTCAAAAAATACGTATTTGACGACAAATAAATGTACCTATCTGGAAAAGCCTTCGAAAAGAAGCCGAAAGTTGTGCCAAAACCATTTTGTTTTGTTGGTTGGTTTTCTTTCCGTTTTTTGTCAGTAAAAACTTTCTTCATTCTTCCTTAAGGATTTTTCTCTCCGTCCGTCCGTCTGTCCCGTGCGTCGTCATCGTGTCGTCGTCGTTGATATCTTCGGTTATACTCTCTGGCTCATTGCCATTCTCAAGATCCAGAAACTTGTTTTCCCAACTTAGATGTTCTTGTATGGCACCCTCAGAACCTACCTACTTTGTTGTGGGAGCGAGGGTGCTTTCAATGGTTCGTCTCGTTTATAGCACCATATATTATATATAAATAGTATAGCTCAAGGGATCTAGGATTGTTGGGTATGTATGTGTGCAGGGTAAGTAGGTTTGGTTGCATCTTACGTTTGACTGCCCTTTTTACCGTTTTCATTTTTGGTCGATTTGGAGAGTTTTTGGGTCTATTGAAGAGAGAATATAAGAAGGGTGGCTTTGCTTGGCTATAGGTATAGCATCAGGCAGCAAGGCAGGTAAACGAGATGACATTGCATGGACATAGTTTGTTGAAACCGCTGCTGTAATGTTGGTAAACATTTTTTTCTTCTTCGTCGTCTAAATGTATTTTTCTTATTTTATTTATCTTTATTTTATTTTTTTATCCAAGACCTAGAGGTTTAGGTAGGAAATGAAATTTGTGCTATTACAGCACCTACAATCGGGGCCAACTTGACTGGAAGGAATTGAGTGAAATTGGATTTTGCAATGCAGAGCGATCTTATACCAGGGAATAGGAATAGGAACGGAAGGAAAATATATAGGTCAGGAAGGTATTACGATGCAATGTTGAATTTCTTATGAAAATGGCTATGACTGTCGAGGGAGATAAAGTTGATTTTTATCAAAAGTTAGGTAGGTAAAATTGGCCACACGACTGGGTCGTCCTGCAATCGTTTATGCAACAACTATTCCATCTATACGAGTTGTAAGCTGAGTTAGAGTTTTGTGTGATAGGAAAGGTAATTTTGAAATTGTTTAAAATTTTGCGCTATTTTAACAATGATTTACAGCTAGGAGAGTCGTCTATAAAAAGACATAGATTTGAAAAATATTCAGACTTTGCAGGTTTTTGCTTAATGGGGGTGGGTTTTGGGTAGTTTATCTTTTGGTTTTGTGTTTGTATATGCATTTATTTATAAGGAAACCAGATTCTTGTGCATTGTGTAGCTTGTTGATGTCATCTTTTCATTCATTATTATAGTTTTGAGTTTAGTGGAAATAGGTAGACATTTAATTTCCCCAAAGGCAGACAGAAGGAAATATTTATGTACTGCTTTGTTGATTTGTATATAGCTTTATCTGGACAACTATTAAAGTTCAAGTTGGACACGGAATTTTAATTAATTTTATGCAAAAATGAAATACGATACCTACTTCTTCTATTGGATGGAGGTTCCTACAGGTCAAAGAAGTTTTTTTCAATACTTAAACAATTATTTTTATACCAAAATATAAATTTTCTATAGTTTGGTTATGAATTAATTTGAAGTACTTTGGATTTAATTGAACTATCCTTTCCCTAGTTGCTACTTAAATGCTTCTGACATAGAATTGTTATTTGGTTGATAAGAACTAAAGAAGATTCATTGTATTATGATAAAAATATCTTTAAATTTCATATTTCTTACTTGAAATTAAACTTTTTTAGGATTTAATCTTATAATAAATACAATTTAAAAAGAGTCATCAGCGCCTTTACGTCTCAAATTTGGATAGTATCCAATTTTTTTCATTAAGAATTATTTTCTGATATTTTCAGTTGTTTTCAAAAAAACATATTAGAATTTATTATTAAAACAGGTACGAATAAGGAACTTTAAGATTTTTGGTTGAATTTTACCGCTTATTATTCCAACAATAAAACAAAACTGCAAGTGCAAAAATTATGAGAGAAAGTCTTTGTAAATAAGGCGGTAATGTTTGAATATCATGAATCGTAGGAAGGGATCGTAGTCCGTAGACAAAAAAGCAAACATCTTTTCTGAATGGCTTCGAGTCTTATGACGTGTATAGCGGCGCAGTAAGGTGACCATACTGTACAAGCATATTTCAGGACTGGTCTCACAAATGAAACAAAAAGTAATTTCAAATCATATGGATCACGGAAATCACGGCCAACCCTCCTAATAACACCAAGAACTCTATTTGCTTTTTTAACTTTGATGTAAATATGTTCATTAAATGTAAGTTTAGAAGACAATGCCCAAGTCAGAAAATACATATACCCTACTTTAAGTGCGAGACTCAAACATGTAATTAAAAACGATTAGAACTTTTATGCGTGTAAAAGTCATGGTTTTACATTTGTCAACATTTAAAAGAAGACAATTATTATTGCACCATTCCTTGAACAATATTAAGTCTTCTTAGTTAGAGTTATTTTTTTTTTAAATTTTAATGTCATCAGCATATATTAGGACACACGAATTTTGTATGATCGAAACCAAGTCATTTATAAATAAAACAAATAGAATAGGACCAAGGTGACTACCCTGGGGGACACCAGAATTTACAACAAATGAACTTGAACACTCATTACAAAATTTAACACTATAACGTCTATCTTGCAAATATGAGGAGATCCAGTTTATGAAAAAGTCGTTTAAACCTTGCTGTGATAGTTTTAAAAGTAATGTTTTATTACACAATTTGTCAAAGGCCTTGCTGAAATCAGTAAAGATACAATCTACTTGTTCACGTTTTTCAAAAACGTTTAAACAAAAGGACGTAAAGTGAACTAGATTAGCAACAGGTGAACGCTTTTTAACAAAACCATGCTGGTTATCATAGATAATATAACTACAGTGAAAAGAAAGGACGGTACATACGATTGACTCAAACAGTTAAAGAATCGCAGATAGTTTAGCAATAGGTCGGTAGTTTATTATTTCGTTTTAAGACATTTTAAAAGGAAACAGCGAGTTACTTAAAGACGTGTTGAAAAGAACGGGTGTGCTCATTACGCAGCACATTTCTTTAAAATGGATGAGGGTACACCGTTGGGACAAGGAATAAAACATTCGTCAAGTTGTAGGATACTATTAAGGACAGTATCTTGACTTTAAACGAAATTAATAGAATTTAATTTGGGAATATGTAAAATAGTGGTAGATGTGTTAGGAAAACTAATAGTATTATAATCTACAAAAGCATCTTTGAAGTAGTTTGCACCAATGTTCGTAATTTTTCTCGGCTCATTACTATTTTTGATGTCGAATCAATCATTAAGTTAGGGTACCCACATGATTTCTTCTAACGATTAACAAATTTCCAAAAATATTAGGATTATTTTTAAGGTTTAATTCAATTTTACGAATTTAGTCATCATATAGGATGTTAGAGTAGTCAGTGAAAAGTTGTTTTATTATAATGAACGTCCTATAATCATCATCAGTTCCTGTTTTATTTTACTTTATCCAAGCTATGTTCCTTTTCTTTTTTGTTTTTAAGTTTTGAACTTGATAAATTTTTTTTGTGATTTCAATGCTT
This sequence comes from Eupeodes corollae, assembly GCF_945859685.1. NCBI lineage: Eukaryota > Metazoa > Arthropoda > Insecta > Diptera > Syrphidae > Eupeodes > Eupeodes corollae. The sequence goes on from NC_079147.1 coordinate 278,613,024, forward strand.
TATAGAAATTTTGAAAAATTGTTGGAATCGTTTTTCAAAAAAAGATTTGATGAGTTCTTACCCCTTCGTTTGAAACTTACACATCGAAAATCCGCTTCTTCTCGTAGTTTTGTTTTAAAGTATGTAGACTCTTTAGATTCTGAACTACGCAATAATAAGAGGCTTTAAAAACCAATAGTTTCAATGAAATTGCAAAGTTCCAAACTTCAAGGGGCAAAAGTTGCAATATCAATTGAGTGTCGGAATGAAATTTGACTGATTAAATAGATCTTGGACTAGTTTTCAAATGATAAAATAGATATGAATCGATTTTAATTGTCCAAAGCGGTGCAAACGTCCAAAGTTGCCTTTTGTTAAATGCAATCTATGTTTATCTCAAGGCCAAACTCCAGTTGAGGATGATGGTTTCATTTGCACCACTGTTTAAATGAACGAATAAGGCCCATCCATCCACTTTAGGGCTGACTTATTTTCAATACTACCTGGCTAGTTGATTTAGTATATCATCAACAGTTAATTCAATGTTTACCAAAATGTTTTAATTGGAATTTAAGGACAGAGTTGGCCAATATGAACCACATTTAAGCAAAACTATATACTCATTTATCATTCGAGTGTATGTATACGTAATCTATGAAACAAAATAGATTTTAAGTCAATATCTCTTCATAAGTTCTTGAAATTTATCCTACAAAAAAAACATTCCAAACGTACACACTAGGGGCCTTAAAACATCGAAAAGTGTCATAATTTTGAATGCAAAAAATCTGACACCTATATTTCAATAACAATGAAAAGCCAATTAAATGCAATACTCAATAAAAAATCTCAATTTGCTATAGCCATATTTATTTGTCATTTGTAACAAGAGTTAACCTTTTTCCCTGGTAAATCCGATATAACTGCAAACAAAAGCAGCTATTCAGCTGGTCAAAAATAAAGTACAAAAAAAACAATACACAACGTTACTCGTACCAATTTAACTCATTGACTTAAAAGGTAAACACATGAGATTACCCTTCTTGTCCATTTCCTCTTAACTTTTTAACGATTATTTTCATTTTGAAGTTCACTTTAATTGCTCACTCAGACTTGCAAACTCAAGCACAAAAAAAGGAAGAGAAAATTCCAATAAAAATGAAAATATAAAAAATAAAAGAAAAATATCCCTCCATTTCCATTAAGGCATTAATACTGTTATTTTATCTGCTTTCAGTTTCCGAATTAATCGCATCGAGTCACCCATCCTCAAATACGATGGAGATTGCGGTGAGTCCCTCACCATATACGACTCCTCGAAGCCAGATCCTGCCAGAATAATAAAAACCTTCTGTGATACATTTTCACGACCGATGGAAAAGGTGGATTTCGTTAGCACCAGCCCATCGCTATTCGTGCAATTCGAGAGCAAAACTGGCTCGTACAGTGGCAGTTCATTATATTACTGGGCGCACTATGACTTCTTCAATAACACCCGTTTTGGTGACCCCGTTCCAAATACCCTATGCGACGAAGTGATGTACGCATGGAAACATCCGGGTGGAAAAATTCGCTCACCCATGAACTCTTTGATATTCAAACGGACCGGAGGCAGTGATGTGCGCTGCCAGTATAAATTCGTCACCGACAAGCGACTCTATGCACGTGCGGTCATTGAGGTCACATCAGTGTCGTTCAAGGAGCTGCCGTACAATGTGAACGCCTGCACCCGCTGCCACGAAGAACGTGTAGACAAATTGGTCATCTGGGATGACAGGGACAAATTCCAAAATAATCTAGCGTGTTTCTGCGATAACATACCACGTGCGGTACGTGTCATCTCATCCAGTGACAATATGAATCTCGAAATGATTGTCCAAGGCCAACATGCGATAACGAGCTACTTTAAGAATCCAAATCCACTGTTCGAGGCAAATTATGAATTCGCTCACGGTCCACTTTGTGGTCCAATTACTTTTGGGCCATCGCCCGATGGTGAGCTAGTCTTCCCGTATCGCAAGGCACTCGGTTTAATTACACACAACAGTCCCGACCATCAATACCGACGTGAGAAGTGCATTTGGGAATTGAAGGTTGCCGCCCAGCGTGACCTGTGGTTGCATTTGGAAAAGGCCCGCTTTGGTGACCACACATGCGAGAGTGCAAAAATTGAAGTGTATCTAGCCGGCCGACTCGAGCCGCGATTCATCGTTTGTCCCGAAAATATATCGCTAGCCCGTGATCTGCCTATTTTGTCGGCAGCCGATTTAGGCGCTCTCGGCACGGATCAGGAACCACTGCCAGTTCTCATCCAGTACACAGGCGATGGCCAGCCAGGCAAAAATGCATTCCGATTAGTTTGGACAGAACTATTTCATTTACCGCGAAATCCTGACGGAAGCCTCGCATCCTCCCTGCTGCAGGATGGCGATTGTGACTTTAAATGTCCGGGCGATACGCTAATTTGCATACCAAAGCATTTGGTCTGCAATGGGGCAATGAATTGCCCCAATGTCACTCACCTCTCCACCATCGAGCAATTAACGCAGCACATCGAGGAGAACCTCCAAAAGTTGGGCATCATCAATGATAAGTTGCGATTCGACCATCAGGTTGTCCTGCATGATGAATCACCAGAAATTTGCCTGCGGAACAATGAAATTGCCGAACTACCGTATGGGAAGCTCATACTTATTACAATAGGCCTTAGTCTTGTCCTGTCATTATTTTTGGCAATTGTTTGCCGGATGTGCAGAAGCAGGAGATATTAGGATGCAAATAGATTATACGCGTATAATAAAACAAAAACACAGAAACAAAAAACACTGACCCAATGTTCGTTGTCAAGCACACTGTCTTAGTTATTAAGTGACATCACACATACAGGGTGAGTCAAGAGTGACTTCTTAATTTAAAGTGAAAAGAGCTTTAAGAGATTTAATATTTTATTAATAGATAATTTATTTTAGGATCACAAAGTATGAGATATGGAGTTTTTTAGGGCAAGGAAATAAGGAATATTATTTTCCTCCTATTAGGAACATCTTGATGCTCACAGAGGAGGTGTTTGTGTATAGCACCTTTATTTCAGGAAGAATGTTTTCCTTCAGCGGGAGAATAGTGGTGGGCATATTAAAGTTTACTTAAACATTTAAATACCCTCAGAAAAAAAGTCTGGTGCAGTAAGACCCCAAAAACGTGGAAACCAGTTAAATCCTCAATTTCTGGAATTTACTTTTGACCCACCCTGTACCAAACATAATACACATACACACAAATAAAAATATATTATATATATACAAAAATCTAATACAAACACAAAATAATACATACAAAAAAAAAAAAAACAGAAATAAAAACTTATATTTAAGAAACTGGAATTACCTATAAGATTTAGGCATTAAAGTGTGGCAGTTGTGCTGCCGTGAGTGTGTTTTTCAGTTGTAAAATCGTTGATTGTATTTTGAAAATTTTCCAGTTTATTTTTTGCACATAGTTGTAGATTTTAGAATAAAACAAATTGAAATTGGATAAAAAAGAATTAAGAAAAAAAAAAACAAAATAAATAAAAATTGGAAATAAAATGTAAAATAAAAACAAAATCGTAGTGATGTAAGAGTTAAATTAAAATTTTAAGAGAAATTATTAAGAGAAACACAAAATAAAAAATAATAAAAAAAAACAAATATTAAACACTAAAAGTGATAAAAGAAATGCAAATAAAGCTGACATGACATTATTAAAAAAATATGAACGTTTTTTAATTTTAACCAAAGAGGATGGGATTTGTAAGACTTCCAAAGTAACTCTGGAGTTTTTCATATTTATTAAAGAGGTGAGTAAGCATTTTCCAGGTAGAAGGATTTTAACTCAGGATTCTGATAGAGACAGTAGTCTTAAGGGCATCCAATACAGATAAAAATAACATTTATTGACAATCTGCAGAGGATAAGTTGCAACAATATTGATAGCTGATAAGATAATTCGATTATTGTTATGAAAGGGACATGTGAAACTAGTACGTCTTCCTATTCTCTTTTTCAGAAAGGATTTTCTTGAAAGTTGGTAAGTAATTTGATTCTTTGAACAAAAAATATAGGCAACAGAATTTTGTTTGGTTTGATGGTAAAACTAATTTTTGTCAAAAACATCTCCAGAATGTTTTTTTTTATTTACAGTGAAAAAACATATTAAATAAAATTATCGCTATAAAATTTTGATTTTTTCTAAAAAATGCCTCTTAAATAGTTAAAAATTTCAAAAGGGAATTTCAATTTTAACAACGTATTCTAATCGCATTTTTTCGTCAAAGAATACATTGTTAAAAAAATTAGAATTTTATTTCATAGTAAATTTTTAAAATTATTTGAACTACTGAAAGTAGCATTGTACATTCTAATCAATTAAAAATAAATTGAGTAATTCAAAAACAAGCTCTGGTTTGCGATCATTTTTTTTTATTTTTTTCTTAAAAATTAAATAAAAGATATTTAGATAAATAAAGTATAAGTTTTAAAGTTAATATCGTGTGTAAGTAATTCTTCCTAACGTAACGTAACTCCACTCAAAAGAGGGCTTCTTTTTCTGTAAGTTAGTCACTACAATATTGTTGATAGTCAAAAAAGCAGCCTTGAAAAAGTTTTAATCATAAGAGTGAACGATTTCCGTAAAAGTTTGTAATTTTTTTTTAAACTTTTTTTTTTAAATCTAAATTAAATGTTTAGTAGTGTTTTTTTAATATTTAGTATAGAAAAAACAGTCCAGATACATTCTTTTTTGTATACAGCAATTCTAAATGTAGTACAATTTTTATTTCGTAAAATATTCGAGTTGACTATTATGTTTTTTTTTTCGATTTTATATAACAAAAGTCGTACAAATTGTATATAAAGCTTGTATAGTAAAATTAAGTTATATTCAAAAACTTAAGTTCTTCAAATATTTATCCACTTTAAAAAGTAGCCGTAGTAAAAAAGCGAAGAACCACTGTGATCTTTCATTTGCTGAGTCGGAGAATGATTTGTCACCAATTTTGTTTTTTTCGACCAACTAGCTGCGGTGGCAATATTTTTTGTTTTTTTTTTTACCTCAACGTAGCAACAGTATTAGTCATTTTGATTTAAGTATTATCAATCACTTTAAAGCACAATAATAACAATTACTATTATGAAGTCACGTGTTTTTAATTTTGCAATTGTTGTTGTTGTTTATTCATAATCTCACATTTAATTTAATGGTTACAATTTACAATTTAACTGATAGAGCTAGAACATAAATATAAACATAGTAATGACGAGCGGAAAGTGTGAGCAGTAACAAGCGTCCTTGGTTTAAATTATCAAATCAGCTAGTGGTATTTATTATAAGCTCTAAGATAATTATGTTTATTTCGTACAATGTGGAGAAACGAGCTATGACATTGATAAGAATTTGCGAGCACAGAAGGGACTCTGCTTAGGTATTTAATTAAGTTTTAAAGTATAATTTTTTTTTAAATTCCGAAGATTTCGTCAGTAAATATTCCATGTGGGGCATCCGTTATGGACAGAACATCTCGATATCGGTCGTCTGGTGTTGAGTTGCCGGTAATTAAATTAACAAGAGGGTTGGGATGGGTTGTTATTTTCCTTAGCATGTTAGTGCTAAGGTGGTAGGGGTATACATCAATTGGCACAATGCCAGCAGCTTCATAAAGACGCGTAGTGTTTTAAAATCGTACGGAATTTAGTTTCCTATAGAGAGAAGTGCAAACTCGGAGAACCTTACGTTCAAAAACTTGAATATTCGTAAAAGAGAGAAGGCACCGTTTTCCTTTCGAAGGGTGTATTTAGCGTGTTGGTTGAATTTGAAGCTCTCAGAGAAATGGATTCCAAGATATTTTACGCTTTGTTTGGGTCTTACTATAGTATTGTCAGGGAGGGTCAAGGATAATAGATATAATTTTGTTGCTAAACTATTCTTTGAGGCTGTTCTGAGACACGTTAGTTCTGTTTTGGAGGGGTTGATCTTAATTTCGCATTGGAGGTAATACTGCCAGAGTCTAAAAATATGCTCTTTGATTCTACGAAGAGCTAATTGAGGACTCCTAGATGTACTGTACCCTGCTAAGACATTCCTAAGGGTCGAATCAGTGTTTTCTATTGAAACGTAAAACTTACGGTTTGAAAGGAAACTGTGTACAATATTGACAAGGTGGGCAGGAAATTAAAAAGATTTTAGCCTGAAGACCAGACCTTCTTTCCAAATTGAATCGAATACTTTCTTAATATCAAGCAAGCAGGCTATTGTCAATTGGTCTTTTTTAAGACCATTACAACCAATTCAACCAATAGCACATACACTCAAATAAGTGAATGAGAATCAACGAGAACGAAGGTATACATATAGAAACATTGCTCTTAATTTGTAAACTTTAGTTTCTTATTTTCCTTTTAAAACTTCAACAATTTACATGTTTTCGAATAAAAATGTATAAAACAACTAATTATATTTATTTTTATAATAAAAAAAGATAATTTATTCTATAATTTTCTTGAAATAAATCAATACAGAAATATCACTTAAAGTCAATGTTTGTTGATTTTTGTGTTCAATACTAACGACAAAGAAAGTTTATATTTAATTGAAAAAAAAACATATTTGCAACTTCAAATTATTGCAACATAAAGCTGTTAAATCATTTAAAACAAATTACGAATAATTTTATGAAAATATTACTTAATTTCTTTTTAATTAAATTACAACAATTTGGGTAATGAAACGCGTATAATTATTTGTCTAGGGTTGATTTTTTCTTAGAAAATATGTTAAACATTTTCCCATGCAGGAAAACAAATGAGAAACTGTATTTATTTTTTTTTATAAATACTAATTTTTCTTATGCATAACTAACAATAAAATACCAAAAATGAAAACAAATTCACATTTGTATTACAAAAATCTATACATTTGTAAAAATATATTTTGCTTGAAAATTTGTCTTCAAATAATTTTTACTCAGGCAAAAAACAAAAACAAAGCAATGGCTTATAAAATAAATGCAACCGCTTCTTTTAAAACTGTTAGAGTATATTTGGATGTTATTATTTGCAATAGGAAATATATTTGAAGCCGATATCTCCACACCTTCTTGAGCGGCGAGTGACAAAAATGTATCCCGAGTGAAAAGACGCATGTTCATACACACGCACCCACAGGCATCTATCTAAAAATTATGGATTTATGGTAAGGAGTTCTTGAAGTCTACAAAAATTTAGCCTTTTTAATTTGGCTAATAAATTCCAGAAAAAAGGCTAACAATTCTTAAATATTGATTTAACCAATTAATTTTAATAACTTTAATAAAGTTTCGTTACAACTTTGTTTTTCTCTTATTAAGTCTCTTATAGCTTTGAAATTTGTAGCTCTAATAAAATCGAAATAATACCTGTTGATCCAGACTTGTATCCTATTTTTTTAAGTTCTTAAAACATTGTTATTAAACTTAAGTTAAAACTTAAAACCTTGTACAAAATTTACTGAACGAAATCGAGACCAAACGAGAACTTCAAATTTAACTATTCAAAAAAAAAAATTACGAGAATAAGAGAGAAAAACTTCGGATCTCGTCTTACGACCAAGCCCCCCTCAACTTAATACCTACAATTTTCTATATTTGATTGTTTCACTCACACATTTACTCAAATATTTTAAAGTGATACCCTTAAATGATTTCCATTACTAATCTACCACAACTTTTCGGTTTATTAAGGTTATCGGCCTCCATCAGAATTTAAACCTAATTATTTGTGTTTGAATCAATTTTAGAATTGAGCTGCAGAATCCATTTTGTTTACATACAATAGTGAATAGGGCTTAAATGTGTCTGTATATCCTTGTACACATGTACATATCCTTTTACAGACAGACCAACAAAAAAAAATAAAACACAAAACTATAGATATCCAGCAAAATTTTACATTCAATGGTTGTTCATATGTTCATATCAATTCAGTTGCTGTTATCCAAACAAAATGCCCTCTTCTGGATATGATATCCGCTTCAATAAATCCTTCTAAAACAAACCATCATGAGCTTATTGCCGGCACCAAACATTGCAAGTCCGATACGTATAACGTCTATAGTATACGAGTATGTACATATTTCGGTATTTGCTTTCATGGGTTGATTTTTAAAGCTGAGCATAAATACTAAATCCAAGTGCAAACAATAACGAGATTACAATTGGATTGTTGAGGAATATTTTGTATATAAAACACAAAAGGGGGCTTTAAAAGCAAGGAGAAGGCATTTATAACACACTGAAAAGCTCGGCTGCCACTTTTGAATGAATTTTATAGTGAAAATGTTGTGTCCATAGAAGATTATTTGTTGTATTTTTGTTTATGTGCGGTTATTTTGAAATCCTGAGAGGTATTAGTTTAAGTCAGAGGTCTGAAAATAATAATAACTTTGAGCTTAAAATCAGGTTTGATAGAAACATATATTTATCTATATGGAAAACAAGCATTTTTGTGTAACATAACTTTTAGGGCAAATGTGTTTCTATAGATTTAATGCATTTCGATAGTAGATTAAATAGTAAATTAAATTCTTCTAAAATAATAAAAATGAATGCATACTTTCGACTTCTGCTAAGTTTTAAAAAACATTAGCTTAAATTATGATAAATATGATATAAAATCTTTCAATCATTTAAATCCTGTCAATGTTATTAATTAATTGTAAAACACAGATTTTTTTACTTATGTAAATAAATAAAGAAGGCTCGACTTTAAACAAGAGCTGATCCTTTAAATCAGGGAGCGGAGGGTGTTTGGTCACACACTTAACATAAAGATGAGTTTTTGAGCACTACTCAAATGTTCTTTAATATTTCCTAAAAGAGTCTGACAAAATTTAAATAAAATAATGTGTATCTTTACCTTATATTCACATATCTCCAGGGCTAAAGTGAAAGCTTTAGTTATTAGATTATTTAAGAACGCTCTTGTCTAGAAAGATATGATCTAATTATTTAATTTGGACTACTCCCTACATATGGAACTATTTCAATATTCCAACGTAGCTTTTTTCAAAAAATAATATATTCTTGTTGGTATTTCTATAAATGCTACTTTGGTATTTCTAGAACGCTACAAAAATAAAGATAAAAGAATAACTCAGAAAATGAGAAATTTTGGCAAAAAAATGAGATCTTTTTTCGTAGGAAAATATAATTTTCTGGCTTTGTTGTTGTATATATTTTTTTCGGACTCAATTTTCAGTAAGTCCGCTTGCTCGTAGATCGGATACTAAAAGACAAATTCGCATTTTTTCGATCTTAAAGGAGTCAACAAAACATAGAAATTGTAGAGAGAAAACTGTTTGGTTCTTGCATTTAAGTATATAACATAAGTCAACAAACAAGTTGTGAAGAAACGAAAAACTTTAAAATGTCATACCCTATTAATGTGCGTCAAAAAAATCAGATGAAATTAAAGACGAGTTTCAGGAATTTAAAGGAAACTTAATAATAAAGCGGCGTGATGGTTAGTGCGTTGGACTGTTATGCAAGGCGGCTTGGGTTTAATCCCTGCCTGTGCCACCAGACTTTTTTCACGGACATTGCCTCTTGCGAGGAATTGACAAATCCACCAAAAGAACAGATCTTTTGAAAGTAATTTAAAGCATTGTTTTAGTTTAACAAATTCTAAATTGTTTAGATTTTACTTGATTTTGACAGCAAACTGCTTTTTAAAAAAATAATCTCTTTGATCTGCTATTTACTTTGAACCTTTTAACTTGAAATTTCTTAAGCGAAACGAGAAAACAGTCAGTTTAAAAAATGGGGTTAATAACAGACCATTTTGTTAAATGTGAACCAAAAAACACTAGTAAATCGGTGATGCTCCTCTTTGTACTTCAAATAAGATCCAGTTGCAATATTTTTTATTAAAGTAGATATTAAAAATTTAAATTGCTTTCAAGTAGTCATTCTTGGTTTATGGTGACAATTTTGCCCATTTACATAGCCTTTGATCTTTGATTTGAATCTGGATCATTTTGATGCAATTCACCGAAAATTCCCAGTTTTTTATGATTTATTATTTGAAGTTTAAAATCCCTTTTTGCGAAAAAAGACGCAATGTCGTTGGAGGTGTGCCTTATTTTAAAAATTGACTACAAACATCGGTTTTTGAATAACATTACCTTCTACTCGTACGTCAGCAAAAACGTTCTATAAATATCATCTTGAAAACAGGGCACAAGGTGTTAAAATTAACGAAGTCAGCAGTGTAATTAAATATATTAGTATTGGAGTACCTCAAAGTTCTATATTGCGTCCCATTCTCTTCATAATCTATACTTACTCGCTATTTATTTTGAATTTTAAAGGTAATCTTACAGCTTTTGCTGATGATGTAGGGTGTTTCTATGGAGTGGAAATTGTTTTGGAATTCATAAGTGGTATTAATTGCATCTTAACCTATTGCGAAATCGGTTTGCGGAACACTGTTTGATTATTAGTTCTAAAACAAAAATTATGTTTTTCAGCTTATCATCCCGCAATTTTTCTCATACTAAACTTTACTATCATGCACCTGAGTGTCATCGCTTCAAAATTCAAAATTGTATCTGTATCTTAGGGTGCCTTATTGATACTCTTTCTAGTAGTTCCAGTTGTTGTGATAATTGTTTTTTGTCAAGTGTGTTAACGAGTTCAAATATTTAGGGCTCTGGATAGATTCGATAATAAGTTTTTATTTTCACGCTGAAAGTTTAAACAAGTATTTCCAGTGCGCTGTTAGTAACTTCTTTTATTTGGGATGGATTTGTTCTTTTCTCCTGAAAATACGGAATTTTTCATCCCAAGCTTTAGTATGTGGTAGCTTGTCGAGGTGGTAATGGTCAAATTTTGAAAAATCTATTTTTTCAGTTGTTCATCAAACAGTTCTTCCTGTTCGTCATTTGTATTGTTTTAAAGTGTTAAAGATATTTTATAATATATTGTCTGGTAACATGAATTTCAGATTAATGTACAGCCACGACGTTCGTGGGATCACATGAACTTCGCATCTGTTCCTCTCATTTGCAGTACTGCTTTTCGAAATTTCTAATTAGTTTCATCTTGTCGCATTTTAAACAAACTTCCTCAGCTAATAAGGTCTTTAACGAATACTGGAATATTCATTAAACAAGTAAAACTTTCGTTTTTTACCCTTAATCGCGAAAGTTAAGAATTTCTACTCTATGGCATTTTGATTTAACTTTGATTTGACATTTCTTAATTTTTAAGAACTTTACGTTACATTTATCCTTTACTTTTACTTTTAGTGGGTTCATTTTAAATTTCTAATTAGGGTCACCCCACCAGTATTCGTTTATTATTATTATTGTTTATATAATATATTTGAAGTGACATTTAACACTATTTTTTGTAACTCGGTATTACAACCCAATTTTGACATTTCTCGACGTTTCAAGGTCCCTAAAGTCGAAATAAAAGACTTTTAGAAAGAAGCCTGTGCGTACGTGTGTACGTATGTTCTCGATGTTTTTTCGTCGTCCATAGCTCAAGAATCAGAAAAGATATCGACTTCAAATAAATTTTCTTACCACACCAATTTAAAAAAAGGTGAACATTTTGGTTAACTCTAAATATCTTCCAAACCAAAAACGGTAAAGACTTAAATTAAATTTTATATAATATATTGTATTGTGATACCAAACAAGTATATATTTAAAAAAAAAAATTATTAACGGTTTTTTTAATAAATCAAAATAACTGAAACAAAAATCGGAACCTTCAAATTGGTACGAATACAAAATGATTTTATCTCCAAAACAGTTTTGTGTCACGAAAAATAAAGTTTTTAACATCTTGTTAAATTTTGAGAAAATCGAACTGACAGTTTTTTTATAAGAAATAAAAACCTAAAAAAAAACATTACTCAAAGTTGGTAAAAATTGAATTTCGACACAAATATCTTTTCAAAACTTTGAGATATTAGCTTTAAACTTCTTTATCATTTAAAAAATATTGTTGTCAACATTCAGCAAATTTTGAGAGAAATCGAATTGACAGTTTTTTTTACAAAAAATAAAAACCTAAATAAGAAACAATATTAAAACTTGGTAAAAGTTTACTTTCGACTCAAATAGCTTATTAAAAATTAAAAATAGTGTGTTAAAACTTTTTTTTATTTCACAGAAAATATTGTTTTCGATATTCAGTAGCTTTTTATTATAAAAATCCAACAGTATGTTTTTTCATAAATAAAAATAAAATCTACAAAAAATAGTACCCAAATTTATTAAAATTTTATGTTTCGGTTCTTGATATCTCTCAAATTAATTTCATTCATCCAATTGGTAAACATTTGTTTTCGACTCATAATCTATTTAACAAAACTGGATTTTCAACCTAAAATATTTCTTTATATAAAAAATATTGTTGATAATTTTAAAATTGTAAGAATTATTCAACTAACAACTTTTTTAAACTAACATAAAAACCTACAAACTTTTAAGCAAGACAAATCGACAGACGGGATGGTAAGTTATCAGTGTGGGGCGCATCCCAGCCTCTTTTTGAGAATTATAACTGCAAAACCTTCAATGTGAATTTAAACAATTTAAATGCGTCGTTAAATCATATTTCGTTATATTTTAATAGGTTTTTCTTAGTATTTTTTTAACTGAAATTTCAAATGTTCTATAACGAATGTCTAGTTATTAGATAAGCTTAATCACTACCTTCATCCCGAATTAGTGTGTTATGTTAGTGATATATGGCTCCATAGAAAAAAAGGATATATACTTAACATTTTTACGTGAAATTAATAGTATTCCAAGGCCCATTAGCAAAATGAATGCAAAACTTTAAGAAAAACTAAATTAATTAATATCAGAAAAGATTTCAATTATACACATGTAACTTTTATGGATTTATAATTCTTTTAATTGCTTTTCAAACGTATTATACCCTATTTGGATTTGGTGCTACACGATTATTGAAACTAAAAAACAAATTGAACACAATTGAAACAAAAAATTGGAAACATCGAAAAAATGATTTTCCCGCATTGTAAGCACCAAACTAGTATTTTTACAACCGAATGCTTTACTTAATTCCTGAGAATTGTCCTAACCGAAACCACAAAAAATCCCCTCCGTATGTGGTCTGTATTCCAAATTCGTTTAAACAATTTATTTTTTAATCAACCATTTGTTTTAGTCCTATAATCTGGAATGGGTGTGATGAATGCAAATATAATATATATGTATATTTTTTTTTGGAAATTTCATAAATAAACCAAAACAAAGGAAAATTCCGTGTGCATTAAATATACATTTATATATATACAAAATATGGTTTTTTTGTTGTTGTAACTTTTGAATTTGCGGTATACAAAATTGCGTTTAATTAAAACCCTGTTTTGTCGGATTACTATAATTTGAAGAGTTAATTAGAGAGTTTCGAGTGCAAAAAAACAACGACACATCGCATTACATACTTGGAATTAAAATGTAAGTATGCCCGATTTATTACTTTAACGCAAATTTATTAATGAATGGAATTTATTACATTGCTGTGGTTAGCCAGTTATTCCGTTTCTGAGGTTTTGGTGTTATAATGCATTGGATAAATAAATAAAAAAGAGGATTTAATTATTTTGTTTTTGTTTCTGCAGATCTTTTTTTTATTCATATAAATTTCATAGATAATTTTATTATTTTTGTTTTGTATTTTTTTCTGAAGACTTTGTGAAAATTAAAACCAAATGAATTTCATATTATCTAGTTATAGGTTTCAAACGTAGTGCTAATTGCGGTATTTTAAATAAAAACTAATGTCCGAATAGTAATTAAGAACTAAAATTTATTATACTACGAGTATTATTATAATATGAAAGGATATATGTGGAGTTTTGTAGTGTGTCTTTGTGTGCAAGAGTATATAGAAATTAATTTTTAATAAATGTTTTTGATTTGTATTTCCATTTTAGGTATGTACAGTTGGGTTTATATTTTAATTATAATGTTCACTGAACTTATGTGAATTGTTTTATTTTTTATTACTTTGGCGTAATAAGTGATATAAAATTTAGTTATGAACAAAATACTCAATATTTTCAAAGATATAGTTTTTAAATGTCTTATTTTCAAGTTGTGAATTTTAAATGTTTCAGTCTTTTTTTTAAAGATAAAATACGCAATCTGTTTGATTTGTCAAGTTCAAAGTTTTAACAATTCTCCATGTTTTAAGGTCCTCAAAATCTAAATTCAAGGTTTTTAGAAATTTATCGGTAGTATGTTTGTACCTTCGAGGATATTTTCTTTCTTACAGATCTCCACAACCTTATGTATAAATATTAATCGCTAAATGTGTTGGTAAGCGCATAACTCAACAACGCCTGGACTTATTTGGCCAATTCTTTTTTTTTAATATTTGTTGTAATTCAAGGGTGGCTTTTACGGCGCGAAAAATTCGAATTGCCGGAAAAACCATAAAAAAAGCCATTTTCTTTTTCCATACAAAACTTAGTCAATTTGACGTTTATTGCTATCGTATAAAGTTCATAAAGTGGCAAAGGTTTTGCAGCAATGTAAATCGATTGTTTGAGATGAATGTACGATGGCACATAAAAAATCTTTGGAGGCTTTAGACAGAACCTTAAAAGATCTACGAAGCAATAATAACAGGTTTGGGTGTGCAATTATTTTTTATTAGCAGGAGATTTTCGTCAAACATGGCCAGTGATTCCAAGATCAACGCCAGCTGATGAAATCATTGCATGTCTAAAGTCCTTGAATTTGTGGAAACATGTCTATAAGTACTTCATTTAAGCAACAATAAGCGTATCGAGTTGCAAAATGACAAATCTGGAAACATATTCTTTAAACAACTCATTGCCATTGGATATGGCAAATTTCCTATAGACATGTTGACTACATGCATTTACTTTCTTCAAAGTTTTTGTAAGTTAACGCAATCAAGAGATGAACTTATTCAGAAGGTGTTTCCAGATATCTCTCAAAATTACAGAAACCATGATTGGTTGAGCGAACGAGCTATATTGGCTGCAAAAAGCAGATGATGATGAATTAAATTTCAAAATTCTAGAACAATTCGGCTACTAACCAATATGATGTAGTCAACTTTCCACCGGAATTTGCCAGTATTTCAATAATCAATGAATCAATAGTTATAATGTTGTGAAATATAAACCATCCACGTCTTTGCAACTGTACACGGTTAGCGATAAAAAATTACTAAACAACGTGATGGAAGCAACTATACTCAAAGGAAAGTATAAAGGAGAAGATGTTCTCATACCGCGCATCCCAATGATTCCGACTGATGTGCATTTGTGTTTAAACGACTACAGTTTTCAGTGCGGTTTGCTTTTGCTACGATCGTAAACAAGTCCCAAGGGCAATCATAAAGTGTTTGGAGTAGTAATGTAGAAAACCCATGTTTCTCACATGGTCAATTGCATGTTGCCTGGCCCCGCGTTGGAAAACCATCAGATTTGTTTGTCTATGCGCCAAGTAATCAAACAAAAAACATCGTATATCACAAAACACTACAATGATAAAAAAAATTATTTCTGTTAATAATTATGATTCACATGATTAACAATAAAGCGATTACTTACTTTTAAAAACTTATATATGTTTTCTTTACTTATTTTTTATTCACAACGCCCACGACTATAAAATACGTAGGAAAAACAAACTGCCACATTACATGTCTTTATGAAAGGACGAAGGTTGTCGGGTATCTTAATAAAAAAAAAAAACAAGAATAACGTCTCTCAAAAAAGTTAAGACTTTGAGCAAGTTTTCATCATCATTCAGGTCTGCAATTAGTTTGCAAGAAATTTGTAAGGACATTATTCACTAGTTTTTTTAAATTTATATTTTGTAACCACGTTGTCGCGAAACACCAACAACCCTTTGATGCAGAAAGATTTACTGTTCACAACCTTCGCAAACGAATTAAGAACAACGAACTTCGGATATGCACGTGGAATGCTAGGTCCTTAACAGACCACTTGCGGCCGAAGAAATAGCGGATACCCTAGACTTCTATAAAGCAAACATCATCGCCATCCAGGAAATACGATGGGATGGGCCAAGCAAAAAAAGGATAAAAAGCTGCGATATTTACTATGGTGACTGCTACTATGAAAACAGCGTTTATTTGGATATGGATTTGTCATTATAGCCAGACTTAGGCAACAAGTCTTGAGCTATGAGTGCATCAACGAGCGCCTCATGGCCAACCGCATCAAGGCTATATTCGGCAACATTAGCCTAATCTGCGCTTACACACCCACAGAAGAGAAGGGTGACAAAGATATGTGTTTCGAAATCAGACTGGACGACAACGTTTAACACAACGGATTCAGGCTTATTGATTTCGCTGCGGGGCGAAACGTTAGATAGGCAGTAAGAGTTTTCCACTCCTCAATATCTACAAATTTACTTTCAGTTCGACACATCAATCTATGGTCATCCACATTGACCATATTGCGATCGACTATAGACACTTTCCGGGAAGCTAACATCGACTCGGACCTCCTTGTAGCCAAAGTTGTATTTCGGGATTCCAGACGCATGGCGAAACAGGGAGATGCTGGGCGAAGATACAACGTTGAAAGGCTACAGTCACAAGTGATTGCCAAATCCTTCTAAAGAGGTTGAAGATGTTGAGAGGTTTAAAACCAGGAATGACTTTCGAATGTTTTATGAACAGGTGAAACGAAATTCTTAAGTACCTACATAAACATCTAACAGAAGGCTGAAAAGACGAAAGTGGAAACATCATAGTGGTACCGCAGTCAATGCTGAGGATATGGAAGGACCACTTCTGCAGACTGTATTACGGCAACGACTTACCACCGTTCGCTATAACGCAATAGGATAAATTCAACATAGACGACGAAGTCCAACAATCCCGTCCTCCCGACTTAGACAAAGTAAAGATTGCCATATCTAAGCTGAAGTCTAATAAGGCCGCTGGAACGGATGGCTTGAACGCCGAGCTCTTTAAAGCAGCTGGAGATAAGTTCATATTTGATCAAATATTTACATAACGGCAGATCCTGGAAAACACCAAGAACGTCAAATCGACATCCACCATCTTTTCATCGATTTGAAGGCCGCATATGACATCATCTACAGGGACGAGCTGTATAGAGCCATGTCTAGTTTTGGCATCCCTGCCAAAATCGTCCGTTTGTGCAGGATGACCATGGAGAATTCACGCTGCTCCATAAAGGTTGGAAACAACTTAACAGAACGTTTCGATGTCAAAAAAGTTTTTAGACAAGGTGATGCGCTGTCATGCGATTTTTTTAACATCGTACTTGAAAGAATAGTGCAGAACTCACAAGTCAACACTAGAGGCACTATCTTTCCAAAAGTCTGTCCATTTACTAGCATATGCTGATGACATTGACATAATCGGAAGAACTCAGCGTGATGTCAATGGGGCTTTTGTGAGTATTGAGGCAGAGGCGGCAAAAATGAGTTAAACGGTTAATGAGGGAAAAACAAAGTACATGCTGTCGTGAAGAAAGGACATACAACACAGACGTCTTGGTCAAAACGTCACCATAGACAGACGTACTTTTGAGGTAGTCAAGGATTTCGTCTACCTAGGCTCAGCTGTAAACGCAGAAAACAACACCAGCGCTGAGAATAACTTGCTAACCGCTGTTTCTTTGGGCTTAGAAAGCAATTGAGTGGTAAAGTCCTCTCTCGAGGGACCAAAGTGTTGCTATATAAGACCCTTATCACCCCCTCCTGCTATACGGTGCAGAAGCATGGACTATGACAAAAGCGGATGAAAGCACCTTGGGTCGCTTCGAGAGAAAAGTTCTTCGTGTGATCTACGGTCTCGTATGCATCGAAGGGGAGTGGAGGAGAAGATGGCACCACGAGCTGTACGGGCTGTACAGCGACGAAGCCTTAGCCACAAGGGTAAAAGTCCAACGACTAACATGTCTCCAATGCTCCGGCCCGGAAAGTCTTCGAATGCACACCAACAGGACAGCATAGTAGAGGAAGACCGCAGATCAGGTGGAGCGCACAAGTGGAAAGTGACCTCACCCAACTTGAAGGGCAAAACTGGGGACCGAGCTAGATGGAAAAGTTTGTTGGGTGAGGCCCTAGTTCACACAGGACTGTAGCGCCACCTTAAGTAAGTACATAACCACTAATCAGGCGATGCCTACTAAAGACTTAACACTTGAATTGCTAGCAACCCCAGGTTAAGACAGACAATAGGGCCAGGATATAAGTAGTCAACGCTAGTTTTTTTTTCATCTTTGGGTCATGGACTTTCACCATATAACCAATTTTTGTAAATAATAGATGAGGGTAGTAAAATTCCAAAATTTACATTTATTTTGCAATACAAACCTCAAGCGCAAATTGATATTTTAATTGATATCTTTGATAAAATATTGGTCATTATCAAAAAACAGATGAAGCTAGATATTGCTTCTACGTATCTTAGACTATGCAAGAAAAATAAGCCTTTAACGAGTGATTAACAAAAAGTTAATTTTTATCGTTTCACTTTTGTTGTTTTTTAACAATGATTTTAGACCCAAAACTCATTTTCTAAAAAAGTTCGCTTTCTGTCAATAAACTAATATACAAAATTCACATGCGCTGTTAACAAATGAAATCGAGACTTTCTCAAGAGATTTGGGTGACTACTTGTTTTTTGGGTCCCCTTAATACTAGGATAGTAGAAAAAGTGGAAAAATAAAGAATTGTGCATCCATTCCATTGGGAACAGGAAAATCACCCAAAAATCCGGATAATTAATTTTTCGGTTTCTGAGTTTGTTTTCAAAATTTTAAGTGCCACTTTATTTCTCGAAAAAAAAATTAATTTCCCAATATTTTTATTTCGTAAAAAATGATGAATTTCGAAAATAAGTGTTTGGTATTTTTTTTTTTAAATCTAAGTTAAAAACAATGACATTTTTGATCATCAAATAATATTGAAACAGTATTGGAGCTTGAGAAAACTGAAAAATAAAATAACGGATCTATGGGGATACGCTTCTGAAACAATACAAAAATATTTCTTTATTGAAAGAACATAAATTGAGAAACAAAAATATGTAGAGATAATTTAATAAAAATTCCAAATTTTCGATTTTTGGCCAAAACAATTTGATGGACTATTGTTATTTTCCGTCTTAAAAAAATGATAAAACGCCTAACGCAAAACAACCAAAAACTTAAGTTTACCAATTCGAAGTCAATTAACCCAATCGGGGACCCACTTTTTCGACTTCTCGTAATGGTAATATCATGTTTAAATAAAATCCCGGGTTCGAAATTTCTAACGAATACAAAACTTGCCGAATAAGTTCTATAAGTCGGAAGTAAAAATACCGATTGGATTTTTAGTAGTTGCTTGTGATGCCTGAGGTTTTGGGTTCAATCATTATCTGTGCCACCTACATTTTTTCACGGATTCTTCTTCCTGCTTTTGAATCCTCCAAAAATAATTTTTGTTATAAAAATTGGTTTGAAGGGAATATCTTCAATTTTTGCTTAGATATTTCAGTCCAAAATAAATGTTTTCGAACTTTTGGTGGTATTTTTTTTTTTTTTTTAAAACTGTCTCTTCTATTTTTCTAAAAATTTTACAATTCCTCAAAAACGTCTTTTTTTTAGTGCATTGAATTATTTTGGGAGCAACATCATTTTTTATATGAAAAATATTTTGTTTCAATTTTATAAAAACCGTTTATTAAATTTTGTGTGGAATGCATAACCATTTGGTATTTTAATAATTTGGTATATTTCGCTAACCCTATTGTTCGAGAAGAAGTACAAAAGTCACCGACTTAGTTTTTGAAAAGCGATTACAATTATTTTAAGTCGATATTTCCACTGGTCCCTGGGATATGGTCGACGACAAAAGGTACTCGTGTCTAAAAACCTATGATTTCAATTCTAGGGACGTCGAGAAATATCAAAATATTTAATTCTATTGATAGAACCGATTACGATATCTTCCTATGAGAAGCTTAAAACCATAATATAAACCCAAGGCCACTTTTTATTGACTTGTGTTCAATTTCAATTTTGAAAATATAATCTTGCGGTGTTTTTGTTAATATTTTAGTTGATGAAAACCTTAAACAAACTCAATATTTCAAGTAGGCCTCAATTTGTAAGCTTTTAAAGCTGATTTAAAATACTTCACAAGCACAACTAAAACACAAAACTATTTTCAAATTAATATAAACCCTACTCTTGTGGTTATCCCAACGTTTATATTAACCACTAAATGTAAAGCAACAACCTAAATATTCAGTTCACACTTAAAAAGCAATGAACGTTCCTAAAATGTATGCCAGCCAGGTATAACAGTCAATATACAATATTGTACCTTAGAGTACTTATAATTTACATATATTCTAACTATATATAGAAACATGTAATACAATGTAATATGTTGTACACTATTTGGTCTGAATTCACTAAAATGCAAATTAGTTTTGTGGCACCATCAGTTTATTTTCTATTCCGGATTATGGTGGTTCTCAATTATAACGAGTATAGGTTTAGTTTTATTGAATCCCATTGAACACGAATATTGCAAATTACTGTAAATGATTGGCTCAAATGTCTATTTTGACTTAAAAACATTTCATAAATGTAAATATTGATTTGTTTTAGTTTTTTTTTTTACATTTATTTATACTTTCGTATACATCCTATGTATACTACGTAAATACGTATATTTTATAATTTTATGAAGTTTTAAACAACCAACCCTTGAAAATGGCTTAAACCTCTTCTGACACATCTGTTGAAAAGGTTTTATGTCCATAGGGATGCGTTTTCATGTTTTCTTTTTTTTTTTTTAAAAAAAGGTATAATCAAATATTTTAATATTGGAGTGTGTAGAGTGTAGGGGTGTATGATAGTAATTACTTTGGATTCCGACTTTTCACCGTATTTATTGAAGTGACTTTATTCTGTGAAAAAACACCTTGTTTTTTTTGTATAAAAAGTAAATTATTTATTTGAATGGTTCTTTTAGTAATTCTATCCGCAAATAAACGGCTTAAAGATATAGCGAGATGAGAGAGATATAGGAGAGCGTTATCTGGACCCCGTCTATATCCTGTTTTTGATATAGTAGATGGATAGATTTAGTGGGAAGAGGAACATAGAATTTAATTAAAGCTATGTAAAGAATACCCCCATCACAGAGCTAAGCTTACTGCAAAAGGGATGGAATTTTTAATTGACTGTTATATGCAGCAGGTGTAGATATATGTACTCGCAGTAGCAGCTACAGCATCATCGATGTTAAAGAGAGAAAAATCGATATCCTTTGAATGAGTTATTTGTATGTGTGGTGTGTGTGTGTGTTGGTGTTAGTTCAGATGTAGGTACGTATATCATCATCATCACACTAAAACCAAAAGATGCACACGAAATGAAAACGAATTGAACTCAGGGCATTTCACATTCCAAGTATTTCTGATTAAAGAAATTAACCCTTTTGTAACGGAAATCAAAAGAGGAATTAAGTTTGAATGTATAGGTACCCTCCATCGTATAGCATCGGAGGATACCATATACTGGAATTTTTTAATGCACTTAGTGTTTTTTTTATTTTCGTTTTGAATTTTGTTTTTAATTTATTGCTGGAATGAAAATGTTGTTCACTTTATGATGTCCTATTCTGCTTTCAGGTTTTCATTCGCTGGTTTTTTTTTTCTTACTTTTTATTGATCCGGAATCCATATTTATATCAAATTCAATTCTAGGATTTAAATTATTTCAAAAGGATTAAGAAATACTTTCACTCTAATAACGGATTCTGCAGTACTACTTTTTGTTTGGATAAAATATAAGCCATTTAATGTTGGATTGAATACAATCATTTCTATTGAAA
>NC_079147.1:278635138-278732217 GCF_945859685.1 Eupeodes corollae
TTTTTACAACCGAATGCTTTACTTAATTCCTGAGAATTGTCCTAACCGAAACCACAAAAAATCCCCTCCGTATGTGGTCTGTATTCCAAATTCGTTTAAACAATTTATTTTTTAATCAACCATTTGTTTTAGTCCTATAATCTGGAATGGGTGTGATGAATGCAAATATAATATATATGTATATTTTTTTTTTTTTGAAATTTCATAAATAAACCAAAACAAAGGAAAATTCCGTGTGCATTAAATATACATTTATATATATACAAAATATCCTTTTTTTGTTGTTGTAACTTTTGAATTTGCGGTATACAAAATTGCGTTTAATTAAAACCCTGTTTTGTCGGATTACTATAATTTGAAGAGTTAATTAGAGAGTTTCGAGTGCAAAAAAACAACGACACATCGCATTACATACTTGGAATTAAAATGTAAGTATGCCCGATTTATTACTTTAACGCAAATTTATTAATGAATGGAATTTATTACATTGCTGTGGTTAGCCAGTTATTCCGTTTCTGAGGTTTTGGTGTTATAATGCATTGGATAAATAAATAAAAAGAGGATTTAATTATTTTGTTTTTGTTTCTGCAGATCTTTTTTTTATTCATATAAATTTCATAGATAATTTTATTATTTTTGTTTTGTATTTTTTTCTGAAGACTTTGTGAAAATTAAAACCAAATGAATTTCATATTATCTAGTTATAGGTTTCAAACGTAGTGCTAATTGCGGTATTTTAAATAAAAACTAATGTCCGAATAGTAATTAAGAACTAAAATTTATTATACTAGGAGTATTATTATAATATGAAAGGATATATGTGGAGTTTTGTAGTGTGTCTTTGTGTGCAATAGTATATAGAAATTAATTTTTAATAAATGTTTTTGATTTGTATTTCCATTGTAGGTATATACAGTTGGGTTTATATTTTAATTATAATGTTCACTGAGCTTATGCGAATTGTTTTATTTTTTATTACTTTGGCCTAATAAGTTATATAAAATTTCATTATAAACAAAATCTATATATATAAAAGAAAGTCGTGTTAGTTACACCACTTATAACTCAAGAACGGCAGAACAGATTTGGCTGAAAATTGGTAGGGAGGTAGCTTAGAGCCAGGAGACGGACATAGGATACTTTTTATCCCGTTCGACGGCGTTCCCGTGTGACTTGACATGAAACGTCAGTCACTATAAAACGTGGTATAACAAAAAAGAATCAGACTTGGAATAACAAAACGCAAATGACAGCTATGTAATTGACGTAAAATGACAGCTATGTAATGACGTATGGATGACAATTTGATATTTGTAAGAAATCAATATTAAAACTATTTCTATTAAATAAATAATTAAGAAGTGGATTGAAGTGAAGTGAAGTTTAATTAAAAGTGAAGTGAAGTTTAATTAATAATGCCGCGACCAAGACGATCGAATCTTTCCCGACAAAGCCGTAATGCAAGAAGAATACAAAATACTGCAAATGAAAGGACTGAAGAAGAACAAGAAACTGCACGTGAACAGCGCCGCGATAGTATGACTCGACTCCGTGCTTCTCAATCACGAGAGCAAAGTAAAGCAGCCCGTGAAACAGCTCGGTTGGCAATGCAGAATCGTCTAGCGAACAACAGAAGGCAACAATTTGCGACGCAGAACAAGATATTTAGGCGATTTAAATCGAGCAGCGTTTCGATACGATTGCAGCAATGATTACAGCTTGCATCATAGCGTTTGCATTGGGCAAATGGACGTTGTTTGCGAGTATTGTGGTGCATTAAAGTTGTAGATGACCTGAACTACATAATTCAAAATAAGATCATTGGAACAATGCATTCATTCAAATCTATTGACGGCGTCACAAATGAAGATGAAGCCACCAAATATCCAATTGAATTTTTAAACTCTTTGGACGTGCCTGGCTTACCACCGCACAATTTACTCCTAAAGGTTGGCTCCGTAGTAATCATGCTTCGAAACATAAACCAACCAAAACTGTGCAACGGTACGCGTTTGGTGGTTAGTAAATTGATGAACAATGTAATTTACGCTACGATAATGATAGGAAAATTCAAAGGTGAGGAAGTTCTCATTCCGAGGATCCCGATGATCCCAACCGATAAGCCGTTTGAATTTAAAAGATACGTCTTGCATTTGTCATGACCATCAACAAATCACAAGGCCAATCCTTAAAAGTTTGTGGTTTAAATCTAGAGCATTCATGTTTTTCCCATGGTCAATTATACGTGGCATGTTCACGGGTCGGAAGACCATCTGCGTTGTTTGTTTTTGCGCCTGATAATAAAACAAAAAATGTCGTGTATCACAAGGTACTTAAGTGAAGAGCAACCTATGTACTTAAATACAGAAATAATAATGAATGATTAATGTAGTTATTTAATTTTTTTTGTATTTTTTCCAATAAAAAAAAAAACACAATCTGCTTATTTATTGCCATTAAGGCGGAACAAAGTTCGTCGGGTCAGCTAGTACTGAATATTTTCAAAGCTATATTTATACATATGTTTTTCAAAGATACTCGTTTTCTATTGTTGTCAAGACATGTTTGATTTTTTTTGTTCTTATAATATTTTGCTTTTTAGTTCATTACGCCAGCAATAAAAAATATACGAAAAATTTGTTTGTGTTGTTAAATAGTCTTATTTTCAAGTTGTGAATTTTAAATGTTTCAGTCTTTTTTTTTTAAGATAAAATACGCAATCTGTTTGATTTGTCAAGTTAAAAGTTTTAACAATTCTCCATGTTTTAAGGTCCACAAAATCTAAATCAAAGGTTTTTAGAAATTTTTCGGCAGTATGTTTGTACCTTCGAGGATATTTTCTTTCATACAGATCTCCACAATCTTATATATAAAAAATAATCGCAAAATGTGTTGGTAAGCGGATAACTCAACAACGCCTGGACTTATTTGGCCAATTCTTTTTTTTAAATGTTTTTTTTTTATTCAAGGGTGGTTTTTACGGCGTGAAAAATTCGAATAATTGCCGGAAAAACCATAAAAAAGCCATTTTCTTTTTCCATACAAAACTTAGTCAATTTGAGCTTTATTGCTATCATATAAAGTTCATATAAATGGCAAAGGTTTTGCAGCAATGTGAAATGATTGTTTGGGATGAATGTACGATGGCACGTAAAAAATCTTTAGAGCTTTTAGACAATACCTTAAAAGATCTACGAAGCAATAATAACAGATTTGGTGGTGCAATGATTTTATTAGCAGGAGATTTTCGTCAAACTTTGCCAGTGATTCCACGATCAACGCCAGCTGATGAAATCATTGCATGTCTAAAGTCCTTGAATTTGTGGAAACATGTCTAAATACTTCATTTAAGCAAGAATAAGCGAGTTGCAAAATGACCAATCTGGAATCAAAAGATGAACTTATTCAGAAGGTGTTTCCAGATGTTTCTCAAAATTACAGAAACCATGATTGGTTGAGCGAACGAGCTATATTGGCTGCAAAAAACAGATGATGATGAATTAAATTTCAAAATTCTAGAACAATTCGGCTACTAACCAATATGATGTAGTCAACTTTCCACCGGAATTTGCCAGTATTTCAATAATCAATGAATCAATAGTTATAATGTTGCGAAATATAAACCATCCACGTCTTTGCAACTGTACACGGTTAACGATAAAAAATTACTAAACAACGTGATTGAAGCAACTATACTCAAAGGAATATATAAAGGAGAAGATGTTCTCATACCGCGCATCCCAATGATTCCGACTGATGTGCATTTGTGTTTAAACGAACGACTACAGTTTTCAGTGCGGTTTGCTTTTGCTACGACCGTAAACAAGTCCCAAGGGCAATCATAAAGTGTTTGGAGTATTAATGTAGAAAACCCATGTTTCTCACATGGTCAATTGCATGTTGCCTGGTCCCGCGTTGGAAAACCATCAGATTTGTTTGTCTATGCGCCAATTAATCAAATCATATATCACAAAGCACTACAATGATAAAAAAAACTGATTTCTGTTAATAATTATGATTCACATGACTAACAATAAAGCGATTACTTACTTTTAAAAACTTATATATGTATGTTTTATTTAATTATTTTTTATTCACATAGCCCTATTACCAAGACGACGGTTCTGTTCAAGAGAACTTTTAGCCACGACTATAAAATACGTAGGAACAAAAAATTGTCACATTACATATCTTTATGAAAGTACGAAGGTTGTCGGGTATCTTATTAAGAAAAAAAAAACAATAATAACGTTTTTCACAAAAATTAAGACTTTGAGCAAGTTTTCATCGTCATTGAGGTCTGCAATTATTTTGCACGAAATTTGTAAGGACGAAATTTTGTAACCACGTTGTCGCGAAGCACCAACAAGCCTCTGATGCGGAAAGATTTACTGTTCACAACCTACGCAAACGAATTAAGAACAATGAACTTCAGATATACACGTGGAATGTTAGGTCCTTAACAGACCACTTGTGGCCGAAGAATTAGCGGAGGCCCTAGACTTCTATAAAGCAAACATCATCGCCATCCAGGAAATACGATGGGATGGGCCAAGCAAAAAAAGGATGAAAAACTGCGATATTTACTACGGTGACTGCTACTATGAAAACAGCGTTTATTTGGATATGGCTTTGTCATTATAGCAAGACTTAGGCAACAAGTCTTGAGCTATGAGTGCATCAACGAGCGCCTCATGGCCAACCGCATCAAGGCTATATTCGGCAACATTAGCCTCATCTGCGCTTACACACCCACAGAAGAGAAGGGTGACAAAGATATGTGTTTCGAAATCAGACTGGACGACAACGTTTAACACAACGGATTCAGGCTTATTGATTTCGCTGCGGGGCGAAACGTTAGATAGGCAGTAAGAGTTTTCCACTCCTCAATATCTACAAATTTACTTGCAGTTCGACACATCAATCTATGGTCATCCACATTGACCATATTGCGATCGACTATAGACACTTTCCGGGAAGCTAACATCGACTCGGACCTCCTTGTAGCCAAAGTAGTATTTCGGGATTCCAGACGCATGGCGAAACAGGGAGATGCTGGGCGAAGATACAACGTTGAAAGGCTACAGTCACAAGTGATTGCCAAATCCTTCTAAAAAGGTTGAAAATGTTGAGAGGTTTAAAACCAGGAATGACTTTCAGGTGAAACGAAATTCTTAAGTACCTACATAAACATCTAACAGAAGGCTGAAAAGACGAAAGTGGAAACATCATAGTGGTACCGCAGTCAATGCTGAGGATATGGAAGGACCACTTCTGCAGACTGTATAACGGCAACGACTTACCACCGTTCGCTATAACGCAGGAGGATAAATTCAACATAGACGACGAAGTCCAACAATCCCGTCCTCCCGACTTAGACAAACGGATGGCTTGAACGCCGAGCTCTTTAAAGCAGCTGGAGATAAGTTCATTAGGAGCATGCACCGACTTATCTATAAGATATGGTCGGAATAAAGAATTCTCTATGAACGGAACCTCAGTATTGTTTGCCCGATCCTGACAAAAGGAGGCCCTCTAAACTGCACTAACTATTGAGGCATCAGTCTACTTAACATCACTTAAAAAATCTTCTCTGCCGTAAATTGTGAACGTCTAAAGCCCATCGTCAACAACCTGATAGGTCCTTATCAGTGTTTTTTTAGACCACGAAAGTCCATATTTGATCAAATATTTACATAACGGCAGATCCTGGAAAACACCAAGAACGTCAAATCGACATCCACCATCTTTTCATCGATTTGAAGGCCGCATATGACAGCATCTACAGGGACAAGCTGTATAGAGCCATGTCTAGTTTTGGCATCCCTGCCAAACTCGTCCGTTTGTGCAGGATGACCATGGAGAATTCACGCTGCTCCATAAAGGTTGGAAACAACTTAACAGAACGTTTCGATGTCAAAAA
Source organism: Eupeodes corollae (assembly GCF_945859685.1). Taxonomy (NCBI): domain Eukaryota; kingdom Metazoa; phylum Arthropoda; class Insecta; order Diptera; family Syrphidae; genus Eupeodes; species Eupeodes corollae. The sequence goes on from NC_079147.1 coordinate 278,641,062, forward strand.
AGTTTTTAGACAAGGTGATGCGCTGTCATGCGATTTTTTTAACATCGTACTTGAAAGAATAGTGCAGAACTCACAAGTCAACACTAGAGGCACTATCTTTCCAAAAGTCTGTCCATTTACTAGCATATGCTGATGACATTGACATAATCGGAAGAACTCAGCGTGATGTCAATGGGGCTTTTGTGAGTATTGAGGCAGAGGCGGCAAAAATGAGTTAAACGGTTAATGAGGGAAAAACAAAGTACATGATGTCGTCAAGAAAGGACATACAACACAGACGTCTTGGTCAAAACGTCACCATAGACAGACGTACTTTTGAGGTAGTCAAGGATTTCGTCTACCTAGGCTCAGCTGTAAACGCAGAAAACAACACCAGCGCTGAGAATAACTTGCTAACCGCTGTTTCTTTGGGCTAAGAAAGCAATTGAGTGGTAAAGTCCTCTCTCGAGGGACCAAAGTGTTGCTATATAAGACCCTTATCAACCCCGTCCTGCTATACGGTGCAGAAGCATGGACTATGACAAAAGCGGATGAAAGCACCTTGGGTCGCTTCGAGGGAAAAGTTCTTCGTGTGATTTACGGTCCCGTATGCATCGAAGGGGAGTGGAGGAGAAGATGGAACGACGAGCTGTACGGGCTGTACAGCGACGAAGCCTTAGCCACAAGGGTAAAAATCCAACGACTAACATGTCTCCAATGCTCCGGCCCGGAAAGTCTTCGAATGCACACCAACAGGACAGCGCAGCAGAGGAAGACCGCAGATCAGGTGGAGCGCACAAGTGGAAAGTGACCTCACCCAACTTGAAGGGCAAAACTGGGGACCGAGCTAGATGGAAAAGTTTGTTGGGTGAGGCCCTAGTTCACACATGACTGTAGCGCCACCTTAAGTAAGTAAGTAACCACTAATCAGGCGATGCCTACTAAAGACTTAACACTTGAATTGCTAGCAACCCCAGGTTAAGACAGGCAATAGGGCCAGGGTATAAGTAGTCAACCCTAGTTTTTTTTCATCTTTGTGTCATGAACTTTCACCATATAACCGATTTTTGTAAATAATAGATGATGGTAATAGAATTCCAAAATTCACTTTTATTTTGCAATACAAACCTCAAACGCAAATTGATATTTTAATTGATATCTTTGATAAAATATTGGTCATTATCAAAAAACAGATGAAGCTAGATATTGCTTCTACGTATCTTAGACTATGCAAGAAAAATAATCCTTTAACGAGTGATTAACAAAAAGTTAATTTTTATCGTTACACTTTTGTTGTTTTTTGACAATGATTTTAGACCCAAAACTCATTTTCTAAAAAAATTCGCTTTTCTGTCAATAAACTAATATACAAAATTCACATGCGCTGTTAACAAAGGAAATCGAGACTTTCTCAAGAGATTTGGGTGACTACTTGTTTTTTGGGTCCCCTTAATACTAGGATAGTAGAAAAAGTGGAAAAATAAAGAATTGTGCATCCATTCCATTGGGAACAGGAAAATCACCCAAAAATCCGGAAAATTAATTTTTCGGTTTCTGAGTTTGTTTTCAAAATTTTAAGTGCCACTTTATTTCTCGAAAAAAAAATTAATTTACCAATATTTTTATTTCGTAAAAAATGATGAATTTCGAAAATAAGTGTTTGGTATTTTTTTTTAAATCTAAGTTAAAAACAATGACATATTTGATCATCAAATAATATTGAAACACTATTGGAGCTTGTACCTATAGAAAAAAAAATATAGATCGGTTGATTAATTCTTGAGAAAACTGAAAAATAAAATAACGGATCTATAGGGATGCGCTTCTGAAACAATACAAAAATATTTCTTTATTGAAAGAACATAAATTGAGAAACAAAAATATGTAGAGATAATTTAATAAAAATTCCAAATTTTCGATTTTTGGCCAAAACAATTTGATGGACTATTGTTATTTTCCGTCTTAAAAAATGATAAAACGCCTAACGCAAAACGACCAAAAACTTAAGTTTACCAATTCGAAGTCAATTAACCCGATCGGGGATCCACTTTTTCGACTTCTCGTAATGGTAATATCATGTTTAAATAAAATCCCGGGTTCAAAATTTCTAACGAATACAAAACTTGCCGAATAAGTTCTATAAGTCGGAAGTAAAAATACCGATTGGATTTTTGGTAGTTGATTTTAATGCCTGAAGTCTTGGTTTCAATCATTATCTGTGCCACCTACATTTTTTTCACGGATGCTTCTTCCTGCTTTTGAATCCTCCAAAAATAATTTTTGTTATAAAAATTGGTTTGAAGGGAATATCTTCAATTTTTGCTTAGATATTTCAGTCCAAAAACAAATGTTTTCGAACTTTTGGTGGTATTTTTTTTTTTTTTTAAACTGTCTCTTCTATTTTTCTAAAAATTTTACAATTCCTCAAAAACGTCTTTTTTTTAGTGCATTGAATTATTTTGGGAGCAACATCATTTTTTATATGAAAAATATTTTGTTTCAATTTTATAAAAACCGTTTATTAAATTTTGTGTGGAATGCATAACCATTTGGTATTTTAATAATTTGGTATATTTCGCTAACTCTATTGTTCGAGAAGAAGTACAAAAGTCACCGACTTAGTTTTTGAAAAGCGATTACAATTATTTTAAGTCGAGGTACTCGTGTCTAAGAACCTATGATTTCAATTCTAGGGACCTCGAAAAATTGAGAAATATCAAAATATTTAATTCTATTGATCGAACCGATTACGATATCTTCCTATGAGAAGCTTAAAACCATAATATAAACCCAAGGCCACTTTTTATTGACTTGTGTTCAATTTCAATTTTGAAAATATAATCTTGTGGTGTTTTTGTTAATATTTTAGTTGATGAAAACCTTAAACAAACTCAATATTTCAAGTAGGCCTCAATTTGTAAGCTTTTAAAGCTGATTTAAAATACTTCACAAGCACAACTAAAACACAAAACTATTTTCAAATTAATATAAACCCTACTCTTGTGGTTATCCCAACGTTTATATTAACCACTAAATGTAAAGCAACAACCTAAATATTCAGTTCACACTTAAAAAGCAATGAACGTTCCTAAAATGAATGCCAGCCAGGTATAACAGTCAATATACAATATTGTACCTTAGAGTACTTATAATTTACATATATTCTAACTATGTATAGAAACATGTAATACAATGTAATATGTTGTACACTATTTGGTCTGAATTCACTAAAATGCAAATTAGTTTTGTGGCACCATCAGTTTATTTTCTATTCCGGATTATGGTGGTTCTCAATTATAACGAGTATAGGTTTAGTTTTATTGAATCCCATTGAACACGAATATTGCAAATTACTGTAAATGATTGGCTCAAATGTCTATTTTGACTTAAAAACATTTCATAAATGTAAATATTGATTTGTTTTAGTTTTTTTTTTAATTTATTTATACTTTCGTATACATCCTATGTATACTACGTACATACGTATATTTTATAATTTTATGAAGTTTTAAACAACCAACCCTTGAAAATGGCTTAAACCTCTCCTAACACATCTGTTGAAAAGGTTGTATGTCCAATGTCCATAGGGATGCATGTTTTTATGTTTTCTTTTTTTAATAAAAAAAATAGGTATAATCACATATTTTAATATTGGAGTGTGTAGAGTGTAGGGGTGTATGATAGTAATTACTTTGGATTCCGACTTTTCACCGTATTTATTGAAGTGACTTTATTCTGTGAAAAAACACCTTGTTTTTTTTGTATAAAAAGTAAATTATTTATTTGAATGGTTCTTTTAGTAATTCTATCCGCAAATAAACGGCTTAAAGGTACAGCGAGATGAGAGAGATATAGGAGAGCGTTATCTGGACCCCGTCTATATCCTGTTTTTGATATAGTAGATGGATAGATTTAGTGGGAAGAGGAACATAGAATTTAATTAAAGCTATGTAAAGAATACCCCCATCACAGAGCTAAGCTTACTGCAAAAGGGATGGAATTTTTAATTGACTGTTATATGCATCAGGTGTAGATATATGTACTCGCAGTAGCAGCTACAGCATCATCGATGTTAAAGAGAGAAAAATCGATATCCTTTGAATGAGTTATATGTATGTGTGGTGTGTGTGTGTGTTGGTGTTAGTTCGGATGTAGGTACGTACATATATCATCATCATCATCATCACACTAAAACCAAAAGATGCACACGAAATGAAAACGAATCGAACTGAGGGCATTTCACATTCCAAGTATTTCTGATTAAAGAAATTAACCCTTTTGTAACGGAAATCAAAAGAGGAATTAAGTTTGAATGTATAGGTACCCTCCATCGTATAGCATCGGAGGATACCATATACTGGAATTTTTTAATGCACTTAGTATTTTTTTATTTTCGTTTTGAATTTTGTTTTTAATATATTGCTTGACTAAAAATGCTGTTCACTTTATGATGTCCTATTCTGCTTTCAGGTTTTCATTCGTTGGATATTTTTTTTTCTTTTTATTGATCCGGAATCCATATTTATATCAAATTCAATTCTAGGATTTAAATTATTTCAAAAGGATTAAGAAATACTTTCACTCTAATAACGGATTTTGCAGTACTATACTTTTTGTTTGGATAAAATATTATCCATTTAATGTTGGATTGAATACAATCATTTCTATTGAAAGTTCAAATCACATTGCACACTTATTTTTTGTAGTGTTGCCGTTCTGATGTATAGTTCTGAAAGTCACGTTTAATATACACTTAACCTTTTAGCTAAAAAAGGCTAATTTTATTGTTTACTTTAAACAATTCAACCATAAAATTTGTATATTTGGAACACTCATCATTTTATTCCTGAGACCAGTATGAAAGGTCCTGTCGAAAAAATTGCTTCTACGAGCGAAAGTATTGCTAATGATCCGAATTTATTGATATCCCCTTGTTGGCAGCAATTGAAAGTTTTTAGCCGGCAATAAAAATCCTGACTCTGATTTTATTTGATTAGAATCTGTAAGGGGTAATGAGCCACATAACACAACCAATTATGGTTTTTTTGCGAAAGAAATTACCTGGCAGCGTAATTTTTACGTGTTGGAGTTGTCAACCACCAAAAATTTGTGAACCAAAAAAAAAATAAGAAATAAGAATTATACGAATATGAGGTTACAAATTTCTCGACGAAACTTCACTATTTGATGGCAAAGTTCAAAATTATGTATAACAAAATAGAATTGTTGTTTTTAACTTTCAAATTGATTTTTTGAGGTTTCAATGTCACAAAAATGTATTGTTAAAAGTCTTGAAAGCATAAAATTCGATAAGTTCCTTTATACAACTTATGAGAATTTCCAAAAACTAAGTCACATGAGTTAGGTTAGGTAAAAGTGGCTTTTCCTGAAGAAAAAGGACACCCTTAAGACAGTTTAATAGCCCACTACTACATAAATCTCGAGGCTTTATTCTAAGCTAAATGAAACTATTTTGTGTCCCTTACGAAATGTGAAAGACGTATTATGTTAATATGATTGAGGTCTCTAACATTTATAAAGAAAATTTTTCCTAGGTAAGCCTTACGTTTCTTGGGCTATAGCAGGATAAGTACAGAATAGGTGGAGAACTATTTCCTCCTCTTCCACATCCATACAGATTCTGCAATTACATTTGAAAATACGCCTAGCCGCGTGCTTTCCCATTAGACAGTGCCTGGCTAAGGCACCGATTATCGGGCTTATATGCGATCTGCTTAGAGATAAAAAGTACCTTGAGCGAATTAATTCTGGTTATGCTATTCTAGGCGATGTTTGCCTGCTTTGTAGAGCTAACAGTAGCCATAATGAGCTAAATGTGATAGAATGGGTTGTACGGTACCATTTCTGGCAAGTTCCACCTGCCTTGGAATTTTTTGAAATGTCTCTATGGCCCTGCACCCAGCAAAGGTGAATGTTAAACTGTTGTGTTATCTCCATTAGAGATGATCGGCAGTTATGGACTGTTACAGAGTTAAAAGAGACAGAGTCCACAGATTTGATAGCTGCCTGACTATCTGAGAAAATATGGGTATCAGGTGTTGACTGTTGATATCACGTTTTCTTTAAGCCAGGACAAGACTACAAGCATCTTTCGCCAGAAATACGCTACAATAATAAGGAAGGCAGAAAGAGAAACTTACACGCCTCCACCAACCCCTTCATTTGTTTTTGATCCATCTGTTTAAAAGTGGATTGACGCGTCTTCCACGAATGGCCTATCTTTTCAGAAAAAAACTTGGAAGATATAGACATTTGGAAGTCTTTGTCATGTTGTTGTTGACCCATGATGAAGCTTTGAGGCGAAGCTTTTTTTGACTCTTTGTTGTATATAACGTACGAAAACTAGATTTTTGGCTCCTAGCGAAAAGTCCTGGAAGCTAAGGCTTTGTCTAGTTTTTAATTATTGAAAATGTAATTAATTTATATTTCAAAAAAGTTATCATAAAGGTTGTCATATGGAGTAATTATGATAAACTCATATGAAGGGAATGATGATAGACTCATTTAGATTTTTAGGGTTGGCTTTCAAGCTTTTTCCTAAAGTAACATACCTATAGGAAGTTATCAAAATCTGTCCGTTTTGTCAAATTAAAATATTTGACATTTCAAGAATTCTAGAATGTAAATAAATAATTTTAAGAGACATGTCTGTGTGTCCGTGAGACCGTACGTTCGAGAAGTCATCTATATCTCAAGAACTAGCAGAGATATCGACTTTAAATACATTTATTTATATACTTACATACTTACTTAAGGTGGCGCTACAATCCTGTGTGAACTAGGGCCTCACCCAACAAACTTCTCCATCTATAGCTCGGTCCCTAGCTAGATGTCTCCAGTTTCGAGCTCCAAGTTGGGTGAGGTCACCTTCCACTTGTGCGCGCCACCTGACCCGCGGTCTTCCTCTACTGCGCTGTTCTGTGGGTGTGGATTCGAAGACTTTTCGGGCCAAAGCATTGGTTTCCATGCGCTCTACGTGACCCAGCCATCTTAGTCGTTGGACTTTTACCCTTCTGGCTAAGTCTACGTCGCTGTACAGCCCGTACAGCTCGTCGATCCATCTTCTCCTCCACTCCCCTTCGATGCATACGGGACCGTAAATCACACGAAGAACTTTTTTCTCGAAGCGACCCAAGGTGCTTCCATCCGCTTTTGTCATAGTCCATGCTCCTGAACCGAATAGCAGGACGGGGATGATAAGAGTCTTAAATAGCAACACTTTGGTCCCTAGAGAGAGGACTTTACCACTCAATTGCTTTCTAAGTCCAAAGAAACAGCGGTTAGCAAGAGTTATTCTGCGTTTGATCTCAGCGCTGTTTTTTTTTTTATGGCGTTTACAGCGGATCCTAGGTAGACGAAGTCTTTGACAACTTCATAGTTACGTTTGTCGATGGTGACGTTTTGACCAAGACGTCGGTGGGGATGCCAAAATTAGACATGGCTTTATACAGCTCGTCCCTGTAGATGCTATCATATGCGGCCTTGAAATCGATGAAAAGACGATGGGTGTCGATTTGGTGTTCTAGGATTTTCTTATTTATATACAAATAATAAAACAGAAAATGCTCAAAGTACTCTCAAAAATATAGAATTTTAACATAGCAATTTAAATACAAAGTGAAAACTAACTTTATCTTATAACAAATTATGTTTTTGTCATTCAGGCTTTTAAAAATTCAATTTTAAGTTTTTTCACAAACATTAAAATCCTTAAAAAAGAACTTCGCAAAATTGGTTAAAAAAAGGTTTGATTTTCGATATCTCGGGATGAAATGAAGGCATTGCTTTCAAAATAATTTCTTTCTGTTCTTAATTTTTGTAAAATTCAACTTGTATTTGTATTTTATAAGAAATAAAAACTTTCAAGAAATGCTTCTGAAACTGGTGAAAACTCGTTTTCAACTAGAAATGTCGTTACAACGTATATAGTTTGAAATCAAATATCATCATTTAAAATATATTGTTGGCATTTTTAATTAATTTTTTAGGAAAATTTAAACGACAACTTTTTTAACAAATACGAAAGCCTTCAAAAACAATAAAAAATGTTGGACATTAGGAGAATAAAGAGAGGTATTGACTTCAAAATATTTTCTCACCCAAAATATCGTCATGAATGTTTCGTTAAAGTTTTGAGTTAGATAAATCTACAGGTGATATGGGAAGTTATCAGTGTGGGTTGACACTCAAGCTTCCTTTATTCTTATTGTTTTTAACTTTGTGTGTCTTCTATTCCTGAGGTTGCATAGGGTACTTGTTGATTCTGACTTGTTGATTCTGACTTTTTGTTTCTTATTATTTGTAGTTTAAAGTCAAGAGTTCACCTCTGGTCTTACAGATTGTCGATAACATATCTAAATAGATCATCACTGAAGAAATTCTTAATTCTCAGGTCATGTTGAAGATACCTTGTACGTCAATCTCCTTTTGCTAATTGGATTTGCTTGCGAATTGGGTGGCCTTAAATTTGTTTAAGGTGTTCATGTGTGGGCCACTGTCCATTTATTAGTTCACTAACATTGCATTCCCTGCAGAGCCTAAACCAAAAGCAATTTTAAATACTAGTCGATGTACTGGTTGGTTCATCACCTTCTTCATGTAGTTAAGATTTAGCTTTAGGGTGTACTCGTATGTGAACAATGGATGTAATCCGGGCTCCGTGTGAAGTGTATAGTATGGGGTCTTATTTGGAAGTCTGAACGTTTTTTGAAGGAACTAGTTCATACAGGACTGTAACGCCACCTTAAGAATATTGTTTGATAAAATACTTTTGTTAAGTTTTTTTCACTTCTTCGAATTGTTACATTTCCTGACCGAAACCGAAAAACTGCTTCAACACCTAACCCAATATTTTTTTTCTTTAAAAACTTGACTCAAGGTACTGTTTAACCTTTTCTAATTTTCCGTTTCTCCAGTGTCATTTTTCATTACTTGCAAACCTTCCAGTTCCATTCCGGAAAGTAAAGATTTTTGACTAACCTTGTTTAGCTTTAAGTTCCATAAGCCACAAAAAGTTTGCAGTTAATTGATCATCAGTTGCATTTTATTTGTATTGTCAGCCAATATTACTAAGTCATCCACAACCTCCTTTTAGATCTACACTGAGGCCATCCAAGAAGAGAGAGAAAAGGAGTGGACTAAGTTGACAGCCTTATTTTACTCCTGTTTCTGTTTGGTACCATACAGCTGAGAGATTTACGTGATAGGGCTGTTGCAGTATTTTGAGCATCTTCGTATCATGCCTAAATTTGAGAGTTTGTAAAATAAGGTTCTTCTACCAATTAGTGTGTCTTTTCACTTTATAGTAACTAAAGCCTTGTTTGTATAGGGTTGTTACTTTCTTCCAGAAAGCTTTGCTATCAACGTCATTATTAAATAGCAAAATCGAATCTTCATATTGAAATATAATTCTGTTTCATTAGATAAGCATTACTTACGAAATCTCAAAATCTACTTCACCTACACGAAAGAATAGTATGGAATTTCAATAAAAACCTTCTTTTGTTCCAATGTTTTTTCATTAAGAGGTTGAAAGCTAACTGGTTTAAGAGTAGGTACCTTAGCAGCATAAAGCTAAAAATTGTGAAGTTACAATATATTTGAAAACCCATTTATTTCCTCAGATGAAATTTTTATAAGTTTTTATATAAACGTTTCTTGCTTTAACATCTTACCAAGATGATGAACTTTTTTATTGATTACTTCCAAAAAATCACATACCTAATTAAAAACAAAAGAAGAAAATCCTGTATTTTTAACAAGAATTGGGTAAGCTTTTTTTTATTTTTCCTTAACATGGCCGAATTTAATCAAAATTGTGGAAGTTGTTTTTGATACCAATTTAAAAATCCAAAATCTTCTCAATGTCAAACAGATAAAAACTTATTTTTTTTTTTTGGAATGTATGTATTCAGAATTCAAAGAATTCTCCATTTTCAAAGCGTTCTCCCCGTTTAATTATTTAGAGCGATTTGTTTCCATTTGTGTTTCAGAGATTAAAAAAGTGTATCTTCACATCTCAACCACTATCCAGCGAGAGTAGGTTAGGTATAGAAGGTTTTATTTTCTCTAGTCATCCATTCAACTGAGACTTAGTGCAATCACACGTAGAGGCAGATCAACGGTATTCTATAAAACAAAACATTGCAAAACTTTTTGGACTTCTCAACCAAATCCTATTGTAAGATAATTTGATTAAAACCTTGACATAAATCTCTCCCCGGATTTTTTGAAACCACTATAGCTTCCACGTAGATACTTTTCCTATTCCTATAACACAAGTACAAAAAAAATAAAACACACACTCACACAAAACATACAATTCAACGAAATTAATTTTGAAATGCACAAAAATACCATTGTAGCATTTTCCCCCTTCATTGAAGTTGGTTGACAGAGAAAATAAAGAACCTCGCTATTTTCTCTCCTGAAACTGGTAGTTTGAAAAAAAAGGAAATAGGAAAAACTATCTAGGACTCGCTCGCAACGTTTTCGTGCACATAGTCCGACGGAGGAATGACTCCTTGCAACTCGTCTCGCTTCTCTCAGATAACGAATATTATTTTGAAATATTAAATTCTGGGACACGTCATATTTGTGAGATGTTTGTTTTTTCTGTTTAGTTGAAAAATTTCTTTGTTTTCGAGTGAACATAGGGGGGATTGGTTTTCATTTTAATTAATATTTTTTAACATAGGTATATTTTTCTGGCTTCATTTTAAAATTTCACATAATTCTTGATTTTTCGTCATTAAATTTGTTACCAAGAAAATGTTATACCGTTTCGTAATTGGGATTTTTAAGATATTTTTTGTATATCTCCTCTCGAAAATAACTAAATACCTAAATGGATGTTTTTGATATTAATTTATGATATAGTAAAATAATATTCAAAGCCTTTAGGGGGGACAGTTCATAAAGAATAATATTATTCTTGTCATTTGATTCGAATTATGTATATGGCGCTTGATACGGAACTTAAACATTTTAATGAAAAATTAAGCAATACGAAATATAAATTGGGCAACATTTTTGAAATTGATATAAAAATTGAATGCAAAATTAGACATTGCTTTTTATAAAATATACATAGATAGATATAACTTAAAAAGATTTTCGCGTTAATAAAAATAAAAATACAAAGTTTGATTAAATGAGTATTTTAAACATTTTTTAAAATGCATATCGATAATTGAGCGTTTTATGCTAAGAAACAGTCATGAGTAAAAAATAATGGATAACTATTTCCAACGCTTGTAAAGTCATATCAAAATTTTGTCGTTATCCTCTCGATTTGTTTAAAAAAGACATAACTGTTTCTTTTTAACTTCCCATAGGAAGTTATTGTAATGGGTACGATTTGACAAAATGAAAATTTTGAAATTTCTCGAAATTTCTCGACGTTTCTAGGTCCTTAGAGTCAAAATAAAAGATTTTTAGAAAGATGCCTGTGTGTGCGTGTGTACGTACGTTCGTACGTCTCTCAAGAAAATTGCGATTGCGAATTTTTTTACCATAGCAGTTTAAAAAAAAAGGTAAAAATGATGGTTAACCCCAAATATCTTACGAACAAAACACGCATGAGGCTTGAACTAAATTTTATATAATACAATTTAACGTGATACCAGACATGTACATGTTTTGAAAAAATCCAATTAACAGTTTTTTTATAAATCAAAAAAAATATGTCACCTCGAAAATTTTACGAACACAGAATGATTTTATATCCAAAACAACTTTGTGCAAAGAAAAATAACGTTTTTAATATCTAGTAAAATTTTGAGAAAAATAGTATTGACAGTTTTTTTTTATAAAAAATAAAAACCAAAAAAAACATTACTCAAAGTTGGTAAAAATTGAATTTCGACTCGGATATCTTTTCAAATTTTTGGGATATTGGCTAAAGGTTGCTTTTATCTATCAAAAAATATTGTTGTCAATGTTCGGTCAAATTTTGAAAAAAATCGAATTGACGGATTTTTTACAAAAAATAAAAACTTTGAAGCAAATTTAACAAAAGTTGGTAAAAATTGATTTTCGACTCAAATATCTTTTCAAAACTTTGAGATATTGGCTTTAAACAAATCTAATTAAAATGTAAAATGTTGAGAAAAATCGAATTGATAGTTTTTTTACAAAAAATAAAAACTTAAAAAAGCATTTCTAAAAGTTCGTAAAAAATGATTTTCTTCTCATATATCTTTTCAAAAAATAAAAATGACAAAGTTTGAGCTTCAGCTCATCTTCAATTCAATACAAAATGGAGGCAATTGACATTTACATCACACTCTTCAATAATGCACTGAATAATGCATATTATCCAGTGCTTTGGAAGACCACTGTGGTTCATCCTCTCCCGAAAAAGGGAAAGTACAACTCCAACCCATCAAATCTTCGGTCGATAAGTCTTCTTCCGAGCATCAGCAAGGTTTTCGAAAAAATCTTTAATAGGGCTCTGACTAAGTGGGCTTGCGGACAACAAAATAATTCCGGATAAACAGTTCGGGTTCAAGGCAGGTCATGACACAATTCATGCTGCATATAAGCTCGTTTCTGATATATAATGGAATAAATCAAAACAACAATGCACAGGTGCTGTTCTGGGTTATTTGTAAAAGGCCTTTGACACCGTATGGTTAGAGGGTCTTTACCTAAAACTGAGCAGGCTTGGCATAAGCAAGCCATTGTTGTATATTCTTATGATATGCTTAACGGTAGAAAGTTTGTTGTCAAAAGTGCCAACGTAACTTCTACCACAACATTCTCAATTAAAAATTGTCTTCAACAGGGAGCGGTGAATTCGCCGATTCTCTTCAGTATTTACACCAGCTAGGTAATCTTAAAAAGACAATTGCGTACGCCGACGATCTTATTGCGTAAAGACCTGCCCGAAAGGTTGAGGTTATCAAAATTCTCTTGCAGCGTGATTTTGACAAAATTCAGCGATATTGCGACGACTGGAAACTGAAAATAAATATCCAGAAGTCGGAGACAATTCTGTTCCGGACTCATTTGGCAAGGGATACGTGCAAGAATTGGCGCAAGATGGTCAACATTATTAACTTAGCAACTCGCGCTCTTTACCTGACCACGTTTTTTATCTTTCTGACATCTTATTTCTTATCTTTTCTTAGCTGTCATCTCAATTTTGAAATCATGTAGAAATTTATTAATAGAGTCTTAGATGTGACAAAAACTTGTTACAATATGTTCGTACGTTCGCTGGCTCGTATCCTCGTACGTTTGTACTTTAGAGAAGCCTTTTGTTATTCAGAAATTAACACAGAAAGGTGCAAACAAAAATTTGAAAAAAATTGAGTGTGTTATTTTGTCACCAGAGCAATTTAAAATTAAATTTTATATTGTAACGTGATATAATTAAAAAAAGAGGCTGGGATGCGACCCACACTGATAATTTCTTGTGAAATAAAATAAATTTGAAGCCAATATTTTTAATTTTTGAAAAGCTATTTGTAGTCGAAAGTGAATTTTTACCAAGTTTTAATTTTGTTTTTTTTAGAGTTTTATTTTTGTAAAAAAAACTGTCGATTCGATTTTTTTTCAACATATTATCGAATGTTAACAGCAATATATCTTATAAAACAAAATTACTTTGAAGCCAATATCTACAATTTTTAAAAAGATATTTAAGCCTAAAATCAATTTTTACCAACTTTTATACATTTTTTTATGTTTTTATTTTTTGTAAAAAAAACTGAGAATTAGATTTTTCTCAAAATTTTTCCTAATGTTGAAAACAATATTTCTTATAAGTAAAAATTAGTTAGAAGCTATTATCTTTTGAAAATATATTTGAGTCGAAAATCATTTTTTACCAACTTTTGTTAATTTTTTTTCGGTTTTTATTTTTTTGTAAAAAAATGCCAATTCGATTTTTTCAAAATTTTACTGAATGTTGACAACAATATTTGTTGAAAGACAAAAGTAAATTAAAGCCAATATCACAAAGTTTTGAAAAGATATTTGAGTCGAAAATCAATTTTTACCAACTTTTATTAATTTTTTTTTAGGTTTTTATTTTTTGTAAAAAAAACTGTAAATTCGATTTTTCTCAACATTTTTCAGAATGTAAATTTCTTATAAGGCAAAATTAATTTAAAGCCTAAATTTCAAGTTTTTGAAAAGTATTGAATCGATATTCAATTTTTACCAACTTTTTGTAATGTTTTATTTAGATTTTTATTTTTTATAAAAAAAACTGTCAATTCGATTTTTCTCAAAATTTTATGAGATATCAAAAACATTATTCTTCGTTGCACACAATGATTTTTGATATGAAATCTCCTACGTACGGACGTACGAACGTACGTACAGACGCACGCACAGACATCTTTCTAAAAATCTTTTATTTCGACTCTATGGACCTTCAAACGTCGAGAAATGTCAAAATTTTCAATTTGACAAATTGGACCCATTACAATAACTTCCTTTGGGAAGTTAAAAATCAGTTAACGTTTTTTTTTATCTCCAAAAGAATTGCATGCTACTTAGAATAATGTTTTTGACATCTTTGAAACTTTTTAGATAAATCGAATTGGCGTTTTTTTACAAAAAAATTTAATTTTTGCCTCAAATATTTAAGATGTTGGTTTTAAATCTAATTTCATCTTAAAGGATATATTGTATTAGACTTTCAGTAAAATGTGTATAAAAATCGAAAAATCAGTTTTTTTTTATAAAAATTAAAAGCTACAGAAAAATAATACCTGCGCAATATAATGTTGGTAAGAATTGATGTTTGATTCTCGACATCTCGCGGATATATTTAGATATTTACTTCAAAATTATTTCATTCTGTGCTTATTTTTCTAAGAAAAATCCAATATGTATGTATGTGTTTTTATAAGATATAAGAAATTTCAAAAAATGCTACTAAAAAGTGCTAAAAATTGGTTTCGAGTTAAGATCTTATTGACAAAAAAAGATTATGAAATCAAACTATTTCATTGCAATTTTTTAGAAAAATTCAATTGGAAACTTTTTTAACACAACACGAAAAAATACAAAAATGACACAAAACTGATAAGAAATGGTTTTCGACTCGAGAATTAGAAGAACAAAGAAAGATATCGACTTCAAATTATTTATCTCACACAAAATACTCTAATGAATATTTTGTTAAAGTTTCAAGCAAGACAAATCGACAAACAGGATAGGAAGTTATGCTAAGCCGTCTGTCTGTGGGTCGCATTCCAACCCTCTTTTTTTTAATTAATTATTTTTTGCTAAATTTTTGAAGATCCTTTAATTGTCGACTTACTATAGCAGAAATTGCAGCACACTTATTTGATATTACGCTATTTTGCTAAATTCAACCCTCACTCAAATTTTATTTACATTTACATATTTCCCCAAAAGCAAACATCCAAAATCTTTTGCAAATTAGAGCTTAAATTTTCAATGTATGTAGCCTACAGAAAGATATAACTCCAAAATCTATGTAAACATTCAACCTCAAAACTTCATCGCTGCTATAATTTTATTTTTTATTTAAAAAGAATTTTAGTGCAGGCAAAGGTATTTGCATTTCATAAATACGTACTTTTATAAAAAAAAAAAGAGGTATACCTAGGTTTGTACTAACATAGCTTTTATTTAAATAATCATCGTTACTATATTATATAATATTATTATGTATGTAGACTGAATGCAACTGAACTACTCGTTTATTTTCGTGCATAAAATATTTTCATAAAACAAAAACATCATCAGAATAAAATTATATATAATATTAAGCTTTCCAAGGAATATTATTTCATGAAAAGAAAACATTATTTCATTTTCTTTGAAAATGCAAATGCTTGGCTTCAGTTTTATTTTTATTTTATTTTTAAGTTGTTTGCTATGTTAACATGCAAAAAATTGTACTTAATTATTATGGAACCAAAAAACGAACACCATAAATTCGTATTTTAAAATAAATACGGGAGTAAATTATTATGAGTGTGACTTTTTTGCTGTAAGTCATCAGAACTCTCTTTACTTTTGTTTTTTATATAAAATTCCTTTGAATCGTTTTTAAATTGGTACTTATATTGTTTTAAGTTTTTGTTGCATTCCAAAAATGTTACCGTTTTAATAGTTATTTAGCTTTTTTAGTTATCACGAAGGCGAAAAATATGTAATCATGCGCTAACCTAGTTCTGCAACGCTGCTGCCCACTGAATTTTGATAAGTTTTATTAATTTGTGTGGTTTATTTTAATTAATCTACTTTAGAAATAATAAAGAGCATAAAAGTAACTAGGAATTAAAGAAATCAAATTAAAAAAACACTCTCTAACCGTTAGATCCCGAATGGACTTGGATATACAAAAAAATTTAACTAATATTTGGGAACAAGGTTACTCTCTTTATACTTCTTTGGAAGGTTTTGATGGTATTATTTCTAATTAAACATGAATCTATAAACTCAGGTTTTTGAAATATAACATTTTAAAATTCGAAACGAAAATCACTCAAAAACTGTTACAGTATCCGTGGCGTAAAAGTAAGTGCGTATGACAATCATTCGAGAAATCCTCTAAGTTTAATAAACACTATTCCGACCATATTTTGTATGAAATTTTCGAACTGCAGCCGCCAAGCTTTCACTATTTTTGAAATATTCTTTAATAATGAAGACACGTTGTTCTATCGTGTAAAGCTCCATTTTTAATAACCCTATACTGTTAGCTGTCAAATTGCTTTTTTTTCAGGGTTGCCAACACTTCACTGCACAAATGGCGGCAAATTCAAATCTTGCGTTAGTATTGGGACACCCTTTACATTAAAAGTGATGCTTTCCAGTTCCTCGTTCGGATTTGGCATACAAACTGTAGTTCCCCTCTATTACTGAATTTATTCCCACAAAGGAGTGGTTTATAGTTGAAAGTACTATAGGCCATGGTTTTCCTCGGGCGCCACGAAATGCATTTCAATATTTTTAAGTTCTTGAAATATATTAAAAGATTATAAAACAAATTTTGATGTCCTTAATTCAAAGAGGTTTTTGAGAGTTTTTTTTAAACTCTAAAAACCTGTTTAAAAGGCTCTTTAAGGCTGTCTAAATTCATGAGGTATTTTTTCTTCTATAAAATTCGTGATGGTTTGAAAAATCTATAATTTCTTTCTTATATTCATATTTTCAGTTAAAATATTTATAGTATTTCATAAAATGTTTGATAAATCTTCATAAGTTGTTATATTCCACGTGTCCCAAGTAAATCTTAAAAAAAACAATGAAGCCATTGTGGTAAAAAGGTTTTCAACAAAAAAGGCAAAACTGATTAAAGTACACTTTGTCCTTTTAAAGAGTCCGTTTTGTAAGCCATTCTATTATTTCAAGCTTATAAAATATAATTAATTAAAAAAAAGAGGCTATGATGCAACCCACACTGATAACTTTCCATCCCATCCGTTGATTTGTCTCGCTTAAATATTTTGTGTGAGATAAATGTTTTGATGTCAGTATTTTTCTTTTCTAATACTTGAGTCGAAAACCATTCCTTATCAGTTTTTTGTTGTTGTTTTTGTAGGTTTTCGAGTTTTGTTAAAAAGTTTTTTAATGTGGATCACACCACAGAGAGGATTTTTCAATTCCTCGCCAGTATGCCATTGAGAAAAACTTTAGATGGCACAGGCAGAGATTGTACCCAAGACCTTTGTAATGACAGCTCTACACCCTTTTTTTTACATATCTTAAATCTAGGCAATTAAAGAAGCCTTAGTAACTTCCCATAGGAAGTTATTGCAATGGGTCCGATTTGTCAAATTGAAAATGTTGACATTTCTCGAAGATGTCGGTGCGTGCGTGTGTCCGTACGTTCGCGACGTTTTTTTCGTCGTCCACAGCTCAAGAACCAGATGAGGTATCGATTTCAAATAAATTTTGTTATATAGATAATAAGGCAGAAAGATGCAAAAAGGGCTCTCAAGAAAATTGCGTGGGTGGTTTTACCATAGCAGTTTGAAAATAAAGGTGAAAATTTTGGTTAACCCTAAATATCTTACGAACCAAAAACACTAGAGACTTGAATTAAATTTTATATAATACATTGTAACGTGATATCAAAAAAGTATATTTTTTGAAAAAATCCATTTGACATTTTTTTTATAAATCAAAAAAACTGAAAAAAAAAATTTGTCACCTTCAAAATTTTACGACTAAAATATGATTTCATCTTCAAAACAATTTTATCAATAATGTTTTTGACATCTGATAAAATTTTGAGAAAAACGAATTGACAATTTTTTTATAAAAAATAAAAATCTTAGAAAAACATTACTCTAAGTTCGTAAAAATTGAATATCTATTAAAATATCTTTTCAAAACTTCGAGATATTGGCTTTAATTTACTTTTATCTTTCAAAAAATATTGTTGTCAACATTCAGTAAAACCTTGAAAAAAATCGAATCGACAGTTTTTTACAAAAAAATTAAAAACCGAAAAAAAATTAACAAAAGTTGGTAAAAAATGATTTCGACTGAAATATCTTTTCAAAAATTTGAAATAATAGCTTCTAACTAATTTTTACTTATAAGGAATATTGTTTTCAACATTATGAAACATTTTGAGAAAAATCGAATTGACAGTTCTTGTAGAAAAAATTAAAAAATAAAAAAAAATTAACAAAAGTTGGTAAAAATTGATTTTCGACTCAAATATCTTTTCAAAAATTTGAAATATTGGCTTCAAACTAATTTTATCTTATAAGAAATATTTTTTCAACCATTCTAAGAAATTTTGAAAAAAATCGAATTGACAGTTTTTTTTACAAAAAACAAAACTCTAAAAAAAACGATACTAAAACTTGGTGAAAATTTACTTTCGGCTCAAATAGCTTTTCAAAAATTAAAAATATTTTCTTTAAACTTATTTTATTTCACAGAAAATATTGTTTTCGATATTCAGTAATTTTTATATAAAAATCCAACAGTTTTTTTTTCCAAAAATTATGAAATCTACATAAATAGTACGCACATTTATAGACAAACTTTTAAGCAAGACAAATCGACAGACGGGATGGGAAGTTATCAGTGTGGGTCGTATCCCAGCCTCTTTTTAACCATAATTTTCAACTAACTTACTGGCCCCATACGGACACTCTTATTTAAACTATATAACTAATACTAATGCCTTTCTACTCATTATCAAGTGACGATTGAAGCTCCCAAAACTGGTTCTCCTGCTTCACTATATTAATTCGGTCCCGTTCGTACACAGCCCTACTATACTAAAGTAACTCTTCTCCGTCTTGTTACATGACGTCGCGATGGTAAAGTGTAGCCTATCCACGGTCATTCGTCTGAAGTGGCAGACCAAAGGAACTGCCAATCTATCCTGCATCAGACCGCATATATCTTAAAAGATTAATACCTCTAACGGAATGAAGTAGATTAAGCCTGAACTCTAAAAGTACTCGACGTTCGGATAGAACGCCCAGAAAAATAAATTCTGAATCGAAAATATAGCTCTTGCATATGACCTCGAACGAGTTATATCACGAAATTGAATATAAGAAAATTCGGCTCTTTGATGTAAGCTGGTACATCCAGCGTCGTAACCACTGCCGCTCAAATACCCGTAACTTCTCCATCTGAGAAGGGACACCGTTGAACCACACAGGATAACTATAAACGATCATTGACCGTATGAGGGCCATTTAACATGACTCTGGGGTCAAGCCGACTGCTGTAACCGTTTTGACAGATCGCAGACTCCTCTGACAATTATATGTCTGATAAACGACAAACACAGATCTAACCAAACCAAGGTTCCTCACTACACTTTTAATCGTTTGTCGCTGCCTTTGAAGATCAACGAAGACCATATTGCACCAATTATATCGTCGGCGTAACCACCATACTTTTGTCTGATTTATTGTTGTTTAGTAAATTCCGAGAATTTTAACTGATCTGATAAGATTGAAATTAAAGGCCGACGAATTAACTTGTTTCGATCTTAAGTACATTTTCCGTCGATACTTATACGTACTTTATTTGTGCATTGTACGCATTTGAAGATTAAATTTATTATAAAATTGGTTACATCGACAAAAAATAGTTTAATTTCAAACTACTTACTTACCAAGATGGCTGAATAAACCCCAACCACAATATATTATAAAGGGTGTCTCAAAATAGTAAACATAAAATTTGTATTTATTTGCCACCTCATGCTGATGAAATAGTTGGCAACACGCAAATTTAACAAAGTATAGTCAGAACATTGATTTCGTTGACTTAGTCAAAAATTTAAGAAGTCTGGATTAATTAGTTACATATAACTAATTTTTTACTTATGGTAAGAAAAAGCTATCTTGAAAGAGTGGTGCGTAACACCAACGCCAATACAAGTGGATATGTAGATGACATCGACATTATAGGAAGAACCAAACGAGCAGTGACGGGAGACTGCTCTAATATCGTGTCTCAGGCGAAGAAAATGGCTCTTGACATTAACGAGGACAAAACGAAGTATTTACTGTTGTCAAAGAGTGTCGATTCACACCGTAGACTTGGCCAAAACGTGGCAATTGACAGGTATAACTTCGAGGTGGTAAACGAATTTGTTTATCAGGGCACTGCTGTTAATTCTACAAATGACATCAGCGCGTAGATCAAACGTAGAATTACCATTGTCAATCGCTGTTTCTTTCGCCTAAGCAAGCAGTTGGGGAATAAGGCCCTATCACGAGGTACCAAAGAGACACTGTACAGAACCTTAATCATCCCAGTCTTGCTTTATGGTGCAGAAGCATGGACATTCTCCCAGGCGGATAAAGGATCTCTTGGTATCTTCGAGAGGAAGGTTCTGCGTACGATCTATAGTCCTGTTTGTGTCGACAGGCAAAGTAACATCTGGCGGAGAAGATATAATGATGAGTTATACGAACATCTAAGCTCCAGCTTCACATGTTCATTCAAAGATAACACACATCTAAATACTCTGCAACGCGGAGGAACCTATCTGTCAAACCAAACCATCGATCTTAGTTTTTTGTTGTGAAGTAGTCAAATCGAGTCAAACTCATAGTCACCCTATGTAGGGTAAATGTCAATATCGAACAGTGAGTTAAAATATACAATTTTCAAATCTATTAAACTGTAATTACCAACCTTAAAATATTGTGCAATCATACAAAAAATTATCGTCTTTAAGTTTTGTTTAAGGATTAGTAATATCGGTACTTACTTTATCGGACACCCTCTAAAACTAATTCCATAGCTATTTACCTTTACCTTTTGTTGTCTTTAATTTTCACATACAAAACTCAAAAACTATACACGGTAACTGTAAAGAACTTCAGCAACTATTGTAAGCACATCTAACTTGTACGTATCTATGCTGATTAAAATTTAGAGCTTAAAATTACCTCAAATTGCAACAACAACAGAAACAACAAAAACTACTAACATGCTCCATCTACTGCTTTGCAGTTATATCTAGCTATAGCGTTGTGTCTGGGCAACAAAACCATATAATACCAACGTTACACCAGTCTCTGTTTTATCCTCTTACCGTTACCATTTACCTATTACCAAACCTCTAGTACCTTTTGAAAAACAAACGAACAACTTTTTCTTTGACGCATTGGAGAAAGAGAGGTTTGTGTGTTTTGTACTTTTTCTTTTTCTGTGACACAAAAAAAGGACAAATATATAAATAAAGTACACAAAAAAAAAAAAATACTACATTTTACATATCTCCATTCTATACCGTTCCAACTGTAAAAGAACAGGACAGAACCCCACAATCAACCTCTCCATTTAATGCAAACTGTTAAAGCTTAAAGCAATATTTGAAATGAGGTTTGACATTTTGTTTTTTGTATTTATTTTAACATTCTCGAAAAAACTTGCGATTGTAATGATGACGACAAAACAAACCAAAATTGTGGTTGTGAGTGTGAATGTGGGAGTATGTCTATATTTAAGATGTGTATGTGTATAAAAATGTAACGTTTAATGAAAAAAGGTTAATGTCCTTAGGGGATTTAAATATAAAAGGTTTTGTCTGAGTTTCTCTGCCAAGGACAACATTAGGTTGGTCGTTGGTTGGTCTGTGTTCTTATTATTTTTGTTTTAGAGAAAAGGACGAAGCTGGAGTAAGTACCTGCCTTCCTATGCAAATTGCTGATACAAATTCGTGTATTTGATGGTGGAATGCGTATTTGACATATGGCATTATGATATTTACGTAGATTTTATAACCTACGCAGCATGGGTACATCTAATATCCTTATTAATACAAATGTTTGATTAACTAAAACAAGGTATCTACAGACTGTTTAAAAATCTTAAAATATTGTCAAATCTGTGCGTAAAAAAACGTTCACAAATGGGAATATATATAAGAACAGTGTCAACAACTACTATGAGGCCTCAAGTTTTGTAATAGATTTTCGTTTTTTATAGCTGGTGGAAATATTGTACCTGGAAACGTTTACTGCCCGTAAATAGGTACATACGTATTTCACCATTACATATTCATAAAATTAATTGGAATTTCCCAATATGAAATAATGAACTACTAAAAAGTCTATAAAAACGTGTTTCACTTGGAAGAAGCCATTGTGAATATTTCCGTATTTAAGTAAGATCTTTTAAAAACTATTTATTTCATAAATATTTCATATTTATTAATTCATATTTCACATTAAGATTACATTCTTATTATTTGTGAAGACTTTATAAAATATGTTAGAACGTTCCAGAATTTCAAGTATTGAATTTTCAATTAATAAGTAAATATATTTGTCTTTGGTAGACCCGGTGGAAAGCTTGACTTATCAAGGGTGCGTTTGTAAATACACAAAATTTTAGATTTTCTTGGATTGAGGGTGAGGTTATGCTTGAAAGTCCACTGTAGTATAACTACAATATCCTAAATAACATAGTTAATAGCATTTCTTATGCTATCTACAGGAGTGTCCAAGTATAATTGGACGTCATCAGCAAACAAATGAACTTACAAGATTTAACCGGTGGAATAAGCTCGTTAACTTACTTACTTACGCTACAGTCCTGTGCAAACTAGGGCCTCACCCAACAAACTTCTCCATCTAGCTCGTCCCTAGCTAGATGTCTCCAGTTTCGCGCTCAAAGTTGGGTGAGATCAACTTTCACTTGTGCGCGCCACCTGATCTGCGGTCATCCTCTACTGCGCTGCCCTGTGGGTGTGTATTCGAAGACTTTCCCGGCCGGAGCATTGGTGTCCATGCGCTCTACGTGACCCAGCCATCTTAGTCGTTGGACTTTTACTCTTCTGGTTAAGTCTACGTCGCTGTACAGCCCGTACAGCTCGTCGTTCCATCTTCTCCTCCACTCCCCTTCGATGCATACGGGACCATAGATCACACGAAGAACTTTTCTCTCGAAGCGACCCAAGGTGCTTTCATCCGCTTTTGTCATAGTCCATGCTTCTGCACCGTATAGTAGGACGGGGATGATAAGGGTCTTATATAGCAACACTTTGGTACCTCGAGAGAGGATTTTACCACTCAATCGCTTTCTTAGTACAAAGAAACAGCGGTTAGCAAGAGTTATTCTGCGTTTGATCTCAGCGCTGGTGTTGATTTCTGCGTTTACAGCGCCTAGGTAGACGAAGTCCTTGACTACCTCAAAGTTACGTCTGTCGATTGTGACGTTTTGACCAAGACGTCGGTGTTGTATGTCATTTCTAGACGACAGCATGTACTTTGTTTTTCCCTCATTAACCGTTAAACATATTTTTGCCGCCTCTGCCTCAATACTCAAAAAAGCCCCATTGACATCACACTGAGTTCTTCCGATTATTTCAATGTCATCAGCATATGCCAGCAATTGGACGGACTTTTGAAAGATAGTGCCTCTAGTGTTGACGTGTGAGCTCTGCACTATTCTTTCAAGCACGAAGTTAAAAAAATCACATGACAGCGCATCATCTTGTCTAAAACCTTTTGACATCGAAAGGTTCTGTTAAGTTGTTTCCAACCTTTATGGAGCAGCGTGAATTCTCCATGGTCATCCTGCACAAACGGACGAGTTTGGCAGGGATGCCAAAACTAGACATGGCTCTATACAGCTCGTCCCTGTAAATGCTGTCATATGCGGCCTTGAAATCTATGAAAAGATGGTGGGTGTCGATTTGGTGTTTTTGGGTTTTTACAAGATCTGTCGTAAGTGAATATTTGGTCAACTGTGGAGTTTCCTGGTCTAAAACCACACTGATAAGCACCTATCAGGTTGTTGACGATGGGTTTAAGACGTTCACATATTACGGCAGAGAAGATTTTATAGGCGATGTTAAGTAGACTGATGCCTCAATAGTTGGTGCAGTTTAGAGGGTCTCCTTTTTTCAGGATCGGGCAAACAATACTGAGGTTTCATTCATCGGTCATGTTTTCTTCCGACCATATCTTACAGATAAGTAGGTGCATGCTCCTAACCAACTTATCACAAGCTGCTTTAAAGAGCTGGGCATTCAAGCCATCCACTCCAGCGGCTCTATAAGACTTCAGCTTAGATATGGCAATCTTAACTTCGTTTAAGAAGGGAGGACGGGATTGTTAGTTTTCATCTATTATGTTGAATGGGTCATACTGCCTGACAGAGGAATTTGGTTCGTTGTCGCTGTTATATAGTCCACAGAAGTGGTAATTCCATATCCTCAGCATTGACTGCGGTTCGACTATGATGTTTCCACTTTCGTCTTTGCAGCCTTCGGTTCTAGGTTTATGTACCTGTGAATTTCGTTTCACCTGTTCATAAAACTTTCGAACTGCATTCCTGCTTTTAAACCTCTCAACATCTTCTACCGCAAGCTTCTCATGCCCTCTCTTTTTCCTTCTGAGAAGTCTTCGTTCCTCTCGCCTCTTTTGTTCTTTTATGCAGCGCCGGTGCGCCGCCGCTTTGCGTGCCTGTTGTTTGGCTGAATTTGCCTGCCGACATTCCTAATCAAACCAGGGGTTCCTTGTTGGTGGCTGTTTGAATCCCAACACACCAGTGGCGGCTTCTCTGATTGCATCTTGGCACTGTTGCCACTGGTTTTCGATACATTGTGTTGGCGGCAGAGAACTTCGAGAGAGATTACTTGTAACTCGGTCGGAAAAGGGATTTGGCGATCTCTGGCGATTTTAGCCGTTCGACGTTGTACCTTCTCCCAGCACCTGCCTGTTTTGCCTTGGGTCTGGAAATCCGAAGTGCTACCTTAGCTACAACGAGGTAGTGGTCCGAGTCGATGTTAGCTCCTCGGAAAGTTCGTATATCCATAATGCTGGAAGCGTGTCTGGCATCGATCGCAATATGGTCAATCTAGCTCGAAGAACATATGTTTGGTTGTCGTCTTTCTCTTCTGTGGGGGTGCGCGCATATCAGGCTAATGTTGCCAAATTTAGCCTTGATGCGTATGGTCACGAGGCATTCATTGATGCACCTATAGCTCAAGACTTCTTGCCTTAGTCTGGCTCCAATGACGAAGCCGCATCCAAATAAGCGCTGTTGGTTTTCGTGCTAGCAGTCACCATAGTAAATATCGCAGTTTTTCATCCTCTTTTTGCCGGCCCATCCCATCGTATTTCCTCGATGGCGGTGATATCTGCTTTATAGCGGTCTAGGGCCTCCGCTAATTCTTCGGCCGCACGTGGTCTGTTAAGGGACCTAACATTCCACGTGCATATCCGAAGTTCGTTGTCCTTTATTCGTTTGCGTTGGTTCAACAGTAAATCCATCCGTATCCGAGGCTTGTTGGTGCTTCGCAACTATGAAAGCTTTTACGTGGCCAGAAAGTCACCCCGACGCAAAACCCCCAACCTGGAGGGCCAGATCCTTAGTATAACTCCAAGGATGGGGAGCCGCATAAAACCGCTCTTTATAGGCCTGGGCTCCGAATAAGTCGAAGAAGCCCTATAAGGTGTTCACTAAGTAGTTCAACCTTACTGGAACTGTAGACGCCACCGTTGATTCCATCTTGGGAATTCCTCCGCTGCCGTCTGGATAAGGAGGGGTGCCTTAGTGGAAACACCTATCCCCACCTCTCTCGTTTGCTGCCCCCGACAACTTTTCACTGGGGTTGGAACCCAATATCCAGTTGAGGTACTAGGCACCCGATGTTCACCACATGGAGGTAAGAGTAGGAGTTGATAGACAAAGGTTGGTTTTGAGAAAAACCTGTGGACGCTTGTGTCCTCTTGAATGCACATGTCTACCATTTGAACATCATAAGCTCGTTAACGTAAAGTGAAATAAATAGAGGAACAAGAATAGAACCCTGAGGGACACCTGCTGGGACTGTCAGAAATAAAGATGTCTGATTTCCAACTGCAACGCATTGTTGTCGATTAGATAAGTTTTAGTGCAGAAGTTTCACCGCAAAACGAGAGAATTTGAAATCATACTTAAGTTTTTGGCACAGTACTAAGTGATCGACAGTATCGAAAGCTTTTGAAAAATCTAGCAACGTTAAGAACGTACCTCAATTCATGTCCATCGCTCTGCGTATATCATGAACAACAAGTAAAAGCGCCGTTTTACAGCTTATTTTTGCATGACACCCGGACTGGTTTGTATCTAGCAGGCTATTGTTTGTAAGGTGTCCTTGCATCTGTTTTAGAATTAGTTTTTCGAAGAATTTAGACAGGAATGGCAGGATAGCAATAGGTCTATATTCTGGGTTAGCACAGTTTAAAGCCTTAGGGATAAGAAGTATCTTAGCATATTTCCATATTCGAGGATACTCAGAACTGGTAAGTATAGGATTAAATAAATGAGTTATGTATGTTAGAATATGAGGAAGTAGAATTTGCAAAAACTTCGGATTGATCCCATCTCTGTCTACCGCATCTGATTTAACGGACAGCATTGCCTCGACGATATCTTCATAATGGGAAACGAGTAAAATTAAAACTTTGTTTTAGGGTTGTCAATTTCATTACTCGAAACATAATGTGCAGAGCCATGAGCCATTGAAATTCAATGCAAATTTTGAAGTTCAATTCGCAGTTTTTAAAGACTAATCAATCGTATTTTAAGAAATAGTGCTCAAATATGCCTGATGCTTTTTACTTGCAACATATAGGAACTATATGGCAAGTATTGCATTAGCAAAAATTTCGAACTCGAGATTTAAACCAAACATGACATTACGATGGTAGAGAAGTCGAAAAATGTAGTTCATCCATTCAGTATGTCGGTCTGTCTGTCCTCGCACCTGCAGCGCAAGTGTTTGTGTTGATTGAGCTCAAAGTCAAACAAACAAAATAAGGCTTAAGCCGATTCGCGTTAGAAGTTTTTTTCATTTTCTTAAGGCGAAATATAACAGCAGACCCAATTTATATTTATGAAAATTTGCTTAGCCCAAAATTGAAAATTCTAATTTTCTCAAAAACCACCTTATTGCTCATTATTTTGTTCATTTTAACAAAAAAAATCCAAATTTTGGGGTTGCACCAAAATGCATATCAGTTTTCATTGAATATGATTTTTGTGAGTTGCTGGCATAAGCTTGACATAAGTGCTTCAATATGGAAATATAGGTTTAACAATTTAGATCGGCTGATAATAATTAAAGTGAACCAAAGTAATGTTTAAAGGAATAAATAAGATTTTAAAGCATTGAGGAACATTAAACCACAGAACTTAACTCACTAAAGTCGCACAGTTTAATAGTCATTGCTAAATATTCTGATATTCACAAGATAAACGCTGGTGGCAACAGGGCTCCGTTCAGTCTCCGACGCTCTTTCTTATTTTTATAAATGATCTTTTGTCTGAAACTTCTAACTTAGTAAATTGTTTCGCGGATGACAGTACCCTCAGCTTTTCATATTCGTTTTTAGATTATCATCCTTGTCCTTTGGATTTGGAACTTCAAAGGCAGCGTACGATAAGCTCATTAAATTCTGATCTCGACAGCATTGTACAATGCTGAATCATAACCGTGTAGAATTTAATGCTTCAAAAACTCAATGCTGTCTCGTTTCGTAAAAGTGTAACCCACCCCCGAATCCGCTATCCATGAGATGCACTTACATCCAGGAAACTTTCAACTTCCAGTACTCGGTATGTATATCACAGATCACCTCTTATGGAATGATCACGTATTCGATATCGCCCAAAATGCTGCAGGTGTCCCTTAAACAAGTTTAAGTATTTTGGACAGTATCTAAAAAGAGAAAATGATAGGCGATAGAACCATATAACCAAAACAATTACGTCACTTGAACACCGCTGCAATGCCTTTCGTTGTTCTACCGATATTTTTATAACCGAATTAGCCAGTTGCATTCCCCCCTCAAACAATTCAGCCGTAATACTCGTACTTCTAGGAATTTCGGACGGACTGTCAAGTATAGACATTCTTTTTTAACAGCATATTGAGAATGTGGAATGTTTTACCCAGCTCTGTTTTTCCCTATCATTTTGATATTCAAAACTTTAAAACCAATGTGCATCATTATTCCTTTTTAATCCTTTCCTATTTTCCTAAAGCTCGCACTGTGTTTAAACTTTAAACATGTAAAGGGTATTTATAACCCTTTTAGTACCCGTTTAATATATACGAAATATTGAATCAGGTATTTCTTGGTTTAAATAATTAACAGTCTGCATTTATGAATTAATTTTTTAAAAACGCATTTTACGTTAAACTTGTGTCATCAAATCGTAAATTTTCCTTATTATTTTGTACGTTTTATTTTCTTTAAATAATTTCGCTACTCCACTGTATTTCTGCTGCTGATCTATTACAATTTGGGAAGTCTCTACATACATAAAAACCATTGCGCATGTCACTCATCTGCCATCCCTGTTCAAAATGACACTGACGTTTGGTATCGTCAAATAAAAATAAATTTTCTTGTTTATCTTGTTCACAGCTCTTGGTAACAAATTTGTTTTTCTTAATAAATTATGTGAATTGATTGTTAAAAAAATTATATTATTTCATACAAATATAGAAGCAACTGTCTTTAATATCAAATTACATAAATTACGCCAATAATCTTAATATTTAAGGTATCAATCTCAAAACATTGCCCCAATCCTTCAGAGCATTAAAAAAGATACTAAATCAATTAAGTTTGGACATAAACCATTGCACTCTTAGTCGCACTTCCAACATACAGATGGCATCAGCATCGAGTAGCAGTGCCCGACACCTTTTTGGCGACAGCAAGAAACGGTTGTGTGAACGGGTTAGTATTAATGTGAACAACATTGGATCCGTGGCGCGTCAGGTGGTTAGAGGATCCAAGTCAAATGAGGTGAGTTTCGTATGAAATTCTTAAATTCAAAATAATTTATAATATTCGTTTTTAATTAACATTATTCTTTCACAGATTTTAGCTCATAGTGCAAAGAGTTTAGCTCAATCAGAATCTACTATGGATACGTGTGCACAGAATTTACGCAAAATGGAACTTATTCGACAACATGTTGGCTATCAGTGTGACGCAATTAAGGATAGTGTCAATCAATTAGATTATTTGCAAGAACAAGTTAGTGCTATGGAGAGATAGTTTTGGCTTCTGCATAAGTACAGCTATTCACGAAAACCAATATAATTTTACAATTCAAAGAAGAAAAAAATGGGATTCATTTTTGATATTTTTGTTTAAATTACGTATAGATATTGATATTTTATTGTTTGTATTAAACTTAAATATTTTAAAGTTTTAATGGGAAAATCAGTTTTTTTCACTTAGTTGAACGATTTATTTTATAGATTACTAAGCAACTTGTTTTTATAAAAGAAATGAACAGATAAATTAAATCTATTAAAAATGTATTTAGTCTTTAAATTACCAGGAGCAGTTGAAAAGGCGGCAAAGGTTTGTTTTCTTCTTGAACATCTTAAGCCTTTCAAATAAAATACAGCATTTTAACGAGAAATATAGAGTTTTCTTTGGATTCAAGATAAGAACGATTTGTGATACTAGAGATTTTAAAAATCTCTCAAAATCGTTGATTCAAGAATATTGATTTAACTTTGTTTTTGAAATACAAAATGTGAGATTAATATCTCTTTTTTTCAACAAATCTGTGAATAAAAAGCAATCTGTGTAAACTAGAATCCCAAAATTCTTTGGCCATAAACCTATAATTTATTTATTGTGCGCGTAAAAAGAAAGTGTACAGCTATTAACTGCATTTTTGCAATCCTGTTAAAACAAGTGGGTTCGATATTTTAGTTAAATACTTATGTTATTTTTTAAGATAGTTTATTTTCAATGAATTGCCATATAAAACTTAACAGAAATTAATAACGTAAAAAAAAACAATACAAAAATAAAAGAAAATATTTCAGTTTTAAAGCGTAAACTTATTATTAAACTATTTATTATTCAAATAAAGTAAAAACTTAAAATTAGTACTTTGCCTGCTTCCCTTTAAAAAATAGCATCAAGCGTCTGGGCATTGATTCTACCAGCTTTCTTGTTAATTCGGTTGGGATTTTTTACCACTTTTCAACTAGAATTGACTTTAGTGACTCTCTGTTTGAAATATTCCTCTTTCGGATCTGCTTATCCAGATACTCCAGATTGACTATGTTGCGATCGACGCCAGACATGCTTCCAGCATTATGGATGTACGAACTTTCCAAGAAGCTAACATCAACTCGGACTACCTCGTTGTAGCCAAGATAGCACTTCGGATTTCCAGACAAAAGGCGAAACGGCGAACGGCTACAATCGCCAGAGTTCGCCAAATCCTTTTCAGACCGAGTTACAAGTAACCTCTCTCGAAGTTCTCTGCCGCCAACACAATGTATCGAAAACCAGTGGCAACAGTGCCAAGATGCAATCAGAGAAGCCACCTCTGGTGTGTTGGGATTCAAACAGCCACCAACAAGGAACCCCTGGTTTGATTAGGAATGTCGGCAGGCAAATTCAGCCAAACAACAGGCACGCAAAGCGGCGGCGCACCGGCGCTGCATAAAAGAACAAAAGAGGCGAGAGGAACGAAGACTTCTCAGAAGGAAAAAGAGAGGGCATGAGAAGCTTGCGGTAGAAGATGTTGAGAGGTTTAAAAGCAGGAATGAAGTTCTAAAGTTTTATGAACAAGTGAAACGAAATTCACAGGTAAATAAACCTAGAACAGAAAGCTGCAAAGACGAAAGTGGAAACATCATAGTGGAACCGCAGTCAATGCTGAGGATATGGAAGGACCGCTTCTGCAGACTGTATAACGGCGACGACGAACTGAATTCCGCTGTCAGACAGGATGATTCATTCAACATAAACAACGAAAGCCAACAATCCCGTCCTCCCGACTGAGACGAAGTAAATATTGCCATATCTAAGCTGAAGTCTAATAAAGCAGCTGGAGGGGATGGCTTGAATGCAGAGCTCTTTAAAGCAGCTGGAGATAAGTTGGTTAGGAGCATGCACCAACTTATCTGTAAGATATGGTCGGAAGAAAATATGCCTGATGAATGGAACCGCAGTATTTTTTGCAAAAAGGAGACCGTCTAAACTGCACCAACTATAGAGGAATCAGTCTACTTAACATCGCCTATAAAATCTTCTCTGCTGTCTAAAGCCCATCGTCAACAACCTGATAAATCCTTATCAGTGTGGTTTTAGACCAGGAAAGTCCACAGTTGATCAAATATTCACATTACGGCAGATCGTGGAAAAACCCAAGAACATCAAATCGGCACCCACCATCTTTTCATCGATTTCAAGGCCGCATATGACAGCATCTACTGCAGGGACGAGCTGTATAGAGCCATGTCTAGTTTTGGCATCCCTGCCAAACTCGTCCGTTTGTGCAGGATGACCATGGAGAATTCACGCTGCTCCATAAAGGTTGGAAACAACTTAACAGAACCTTTTGATGTCAAAAAAGGTTTTAGACAAGGTGATGCGCTGTCATGTGATTTTTTTAATATCGTGCTTGAAAGAATAGTGCAGAGCTCACACGTCAACACTAGAGGCACTATCTTTTAAAAGTCTGTCCAATTACTGGCATATGCTGATGACATTGACATAATCGAAAAAACTCAGGGTGATGTCAACGGGGCTTTTGTGAGTATTGAGGCAGAGGCGGCAAAAATGGGTTTAACGGTTAATGAGGGCAAAATAAAGCACGTGCTGTCGACAAGAAAGGACATGGTCAAAACGTCGCCATCGACAAACGTAACTTTGATGTAGTCAAGAAAAGGAATTCGTCAGTAGAGGAATACCGCGGATCAGGTGGCGCGCACAAGTGGAAAGTGACCTCACCCAACTTGGAGTGCGAAACTGGCCTTGCGGAACGAGGTCGGAACTTTTGAAATTTGTCCACAATTTTGTTCAAAGTGTTATGGCATCTGCCCATTGTTTTGGCTATTTCGTGGTAAAATTTTCCTTCCTTTCTTAATTTCATAATAAGTTGTCTTGCTTCTGCTGCAAAAAAAAAATTTAAGCAAAAGCTGGGTGGAAATGCACTCAATGACACTTTTGATCAATTAGTCATAAGCTGTAAAGAAAACAAAATTAATTTAACGGTTGTTTTCCTGATAAGCGGAAAGTTGTACAGTATGTGTGGCATGTTTTACACTTTTTTTTGACGTTTAAAAACAGAAACAAATTTTTTAAATTTTTTTATTGTATTTCAACTTCATTATTTTCTATTCTAAAATATTGAATCCCCTGATTTAACAGTGTTGCAAAAATGTAGTTCAATGCTGTACACTTTCTTTTGACGCTAACAGTATATAATTATCAAAATAATTTTAGAAAGAGTACCCATACATTAATATTAAAACATCTTTGACTATTATTTAGTTTTATAAAATGTTAATTATGAATTCTTTTATCTGATATTGTTATGGGTCCGATTTGTCGAATTGAAAATTTTGACATTTCTCGACGTTTCAAGGTCCCAAGAGTCGAAATATAAGATTTTTAGAAAGATGTCTGTGTGTGTGTGTGTGTGTGTATACGTACGTTCCTACGTCCTTACATTCGCGAAGTTTTTTCGTCGACCATAGCTCAAAAACGACAGGAGATATCGACTTCAAATAAATTTTGTTATACAGATAATAATGCAGAATGATGCAGCAAGGGCTCTCAAGAAAATTGCGTGGGTGGTTATTTTACCATAGCAGTTTAAAAAAAAGGTGAACATTTTGGTTAACCCTAAATATCTTACGAACCAAAAACGCTAGAGACTTAAATTAAATTGTATACAGTATTTTGTAACGTGATATTTTTTGAAAAAAAAAATCAATTAACAGTTTTTTATAAATAAAAAAAATGAACAAAAATTTGCCACTTCGAAAATTTTACTAATACAAAATGATTTTATCTCCAAAATGATTTTGTGCAACGAAGAATAACGTTTTTAACATCTTGTAAAATTTTAAGAAAAATCGAATGGATAGTTTTATTATAATACAAAAATAAAAACCTTCATAAAACAATACTCAAAGTTGGAAAAATGGAATTTCGACTCAAACATCTGTTCAAAACTTTGAGATATTGGCTTTTAACTACTAAATTTTGCTGTCAACATTCAGTAATATTTTAAGAAAAATCGATATTGGCTTTAAACTAGTTTAAACTTTCTAAATATGTTGTTGTCATCATTCAGTTAAATATTGAGAAAAATCTAATTGACAGTTATGTTGTAAAAACCTAACAGAAAAATTTACTTACCACTCAAATAGCTTTTCAAAAATTAAGAACATTGTTTTCAAACTTATTTTATTTTACCGAAAATATTGTTTTCAATATTCCGTATTTTTATTTTTCATTTTATTTTTATAAAATTTCAACAGTCCGTTTTTTATAAGAAATTAATATCTACGAAAAATAATACGCAAATTTGTTAAAAATTGATGTTCGGTTCTTGATATCTCTCAAATTAATTTCATTGGTTAACATATTTTTTTAACTAAAAATCTCGTTAACAAAGATGGATTTTTAAACTAAACTATTTCATTATATGAGAAATATTGTTGGTAATTTTAAAATTAGTAAGAATAATTCAACTAACAAATTTTTTTTAACCCAACACGAAAACCTACTAACTTTTAAGCAAGAAAAATCGACAGACGGGATGGGAAGCTATCAGCATGGGTCACATCCCAGCCTATTTTTTTAATTTTAATTATTTGAAACTCATAAAATGTTTGGAGTTTAACTTTCCGTTTTTCAGCCATCAAGGTGAACACCTGCAAAAGACGAAAATATTTAAAAGCTTAAAATAAAAACAAAATATTTATCAAAATTTTTACTTTGCATTATATTTTTGTTCAATATTTTCACCTTTACTTGATTTGGTTCTATACATTATGTATATGAATTTAAGTTTAAGTAAAAGAACAACTGCGTTCTCATCACAACCCTTTTATATAAAAACACAAACCTTGAAAATTTTGCATGGATAAAATTTCCAAAAACTTTAAGATGAATTTTATAAAACATAGTAATAAATATAACTTACACTATTTCACTACTTAGATAGAAAAAGTTTGAATTGGCAACATTTTGAAAATTCACCTGGTGCCATAATTTCTTTTGAGTTAATTTATTTTAAAATTTACTTTTTTTTTACTTTTTACTTTTATGCATATGCACTTGTAGTAATTTGCGTATATAATTTTTAAATGTTAAATGGAGCCAATTTTAAAATAAATTGTTTTTAATACGTAGGATAGTTTATGTTAATTATATGTATGTGTTTAAAAATAAATAAAACAAAATGAATACAGAACTGGACAGGACTGAACTGGACAAATAAAAATATAAGAAAAAAAAATAAAAAATTACTTATCTTTTCTATCTTGAAACAAATGTTCTTCTTCTTTTTTTCATTTTTAAACTCCAAATACCTGGACTTTTCTTCCAATTATTTCTTTAGAAATATCTCGAAATTTTTCCTCAGCAACAATTCTGTCTTGAATTTTCTTTAGGATCCCAATAATCAAAATTCTTCTTCTGGCTTTGGATGTACCCCACTTCTGATGAAAGGGCCAAGAAGGACTTTTATAATAAATTATGTATAATTAAAAGGGCTATTAAAATGTCTAGGTCGTATTCCAATCACAAGGACTTGCTTCTAGAAAAGCTACGATGAGAATGCCCCAATTCTCATCGTATCACTTTTCTCTAGACGAAAATTATTTATTGTTTTTGTTTCATTTTCAAACAATCCTTAACGACGCTTTCAAAGCTTATCGATCTGCTAATAACAAATTTACAAAGTGTTAATTTTGAATATCTTTATCTATCATGTATATATATTTGTATGAAAGGGCTTAAAAGGACCTTCTTAATAATTTTCAGTCAAAAGGGCTATTCAAAAAGTGTAGAGCGTATTTCAATAACAACTACTTGATTTTAGAAAAGCTACAATAAGAATGCACTCTCATCGTTTCACTTTTCACTAGACGAAAATTATTTATTGTTTTTGTTTCGTTTTCAAACAATCCTTAACAACGTTTTCAAAGCTTATAAATAACAAACTTTCAAAGTTTCAATTTGTAAATATCTTTATATATAACGGCCATCCTGCAAATACAGCGCTCTCGATGCATTTTATAAGTTTTGGTTCTTAAACGCAAAACCAATCATTTCAAGTTTATAAGTTTGAAATTTATTTTGACTTCGATTTAATGTATAAAATAGTTATATTGAATCAACATTAAGGATAATATGTAATTTTGAACATCAAAAATTATCAATTAAAATAAAATGGAACAAAAAAGGACCAATTATAAATGTTTTAAGAATTTGAATTAATACAAACAAAATTGAACTCAGGCATTATCATCACAAATATTCGCATTCCCAGTTTCTTTTAAATCATTCCCAGAATCTTAAATTAAACCAATTTTGCTTTTATGCAATAACAAAATTTTATCTTTATTAACAAAATTAAGAAAGCAGAATCAAGATTTAATACGAAAGCTTGAACATATTCACCACTGAGAACAACTACAGCTTTAAGCTTGTCTATTGTACCAACAACTTCAAAATTGTTCTTTCACAAATAAACCAATTAAAACAATTTATACTAACAATAGCTCAGAGGCAATCTTAAGCTTGCCTATTGCATAATTAAAAAAAAAAAACTTTCAAACGAAACATATTATAACTCAAACAGGTCACCAATTTCTCAATTTGGTATTTAAATAAAATTACCCTTTATTCTAGTGATCAACATCATCTTATCCGGTGCAAAGGTAATATTCCTATCACTTAAAATTCTCCTTGGTATTGAACACTCCAAACAAGGGTATAAAATCTCTAATACATTGTATTGTTTGTATTCGATGATAATGAGTACATAACGATCAACTCCTTTAGATTTTGGAGCAAAAGGAACCACACAAATACATACATTACACATGGTTCGCTAAATGTTCTGATATTCCTTGCCATCGACGGCATCCAAAAATGTTCTCTCATTTTCAAAATAGTTTTTTTTTTTTAATATATATGGCAATCACTTTCATGGTATTTTCTAATAAAGACAATCGACATGTTTGAGGAACTCATAACTTATCTTTTTAGTATAAAAGCACTCTGACTATAGTGTACTTTGAAATAACTTCAGTATCATTTTCTCTTACCTGATTCTATATATCAATAGCCATATAATCTTCTATAATCTTCGGCTGAGTCGATAGGACGCGTTTTAATAATTTTTAATTATGTCTCATCGTAAGTTTTCGGCGCCACGCCCGCCATGGTTCCATGGCTTTCTACCCCAAGAAGCGTACAGCTAGACACCGTGTAAAGGTTAAGGCCTTTCCTTAGGATTATGCCTCCAAACCAAAGCATCTAACTTGCTTTGTTGGATACAAGGCCGGTTTGACTCACATTGTACGTGAGGCTGACCTTCCTGGATCAAAGATCAAGGAAGGAAGTTGTTGAGTCTGTGACTGTTTTGGAAACACCACCAATGATTGTTGTAGGAGCTGTTAGTTACATTGAAACGCCATTCGGTCTACATGCCCTCGTTAACGTCGGGGCCCAGCACTTGTCTGAAGAATGCCGTCGTCGTTTCTACAAGAACTGGTATATGAGCAAGAAGAAGGCTTTCACCAAGGCCAGCAAAAAATGGACCGATGATGTCGGTAAGAAGAGCATTGAGAATGACTTCAGAAAGATGATCCGTTATTGCAAGGTCATCCGTGTCATTGCCCACTCACAGATCCGTCTGATCAAGCAAGGCTAAAAGAAGGCTCACATCATGGAAATCCAGTTGAACGGTGGTTCAATTGAAGACAAGGTTAAGTGGGTCAAGGAGCACTTGGAACAAGCAGTGCCCGTCTCAAAGGTCTTCGGACAAGATGAGGTTATTGACTGCGTTGGTGTTACCAAGAGTAATGGATTCAAGAGCGTGACCAGCCGTGCATTGGCACACAAAGAAATTGTTACGCAAGACGCACAAGGGTCTGCGTTAGGTCGCCTGTATTGGTGCTTGGCATCCAAGCACTGTAGCACGTGCCGGTCAAAAGGGTTACCATCACCGTACCGAGATCAACAAGAAGATCTACCGCATTGGAGCTGGTATCCACACTAAGGACGGCAAGGTCATTAAGAACAATGCATCGACTGAGGACGATTTGACCGATAAGAGCATTGCGTGGTTTCCCCCACTATGGTGAAGTTAACAATGACTTTGTCATGTTTAAAGGATGCTCTATTGGTTCCAAGAAACGTATTATTACCTTGCGTAAATCACTTTTGGTTCACACC
Organism: Eupeodes corollae; assembly: GCF_945859685.1. Taxonomy (NCBI): domain Eukaryota; kingdom Metazoa; phylum Arthropoda; class Insecta; order Diptera; family Syrphidae; genus Eupeodes; species Eupeodes corollae. Next base: position 278,678,738 of record NC_079147.1, read on the forward strand.
AGCCGCAAAGCTTTGGAACAAATCAAGATTTAAGTTCATCGATACAGCGTCCAAGATGGGTCATGGTCGATGGTTAGTGCGTTGGACTGTCATGCGAGAAGTCTTGGGTTCGATCCTGTGCCACATAAGTTTTTTCACGGGTACTGCCTCTTGCGAGGAATTGACAATTTATCCAAGAGTAAGAAGAAGTGCCTTCTCAAATTAGCCGTTTGGATTCGGCATATAAACTGTAGATCCCCTCCATCCCTGCAATTACTTGCACACAGGAATGGTTGAGAGTTGTAGGTGACTACTGGTTCACGACGGATTGTTGCGCCACCTAATTTATTTTATTTATTTAAATGAAGAAATTAGCATTTTTCAATATTCAATGAAAATCCACATTCAGTCAAAGCTTTCAATACAAGATCAATTCGCTTTATGCCTTCTTCAACACTTGTTGATATAATAACTACATCATCCATTTAAACTAATGCAATTTAACATTTTTTCCACCTAATTGGTCTAAATAATCATCTATTCTTGGCAATAAATAACGGTCTTTACTTGTTATTTTATTAATTGCACTAATTACTATTATTTTTTGAACCAATACAACAGCAAAAGGCGAGTAACTATCTCAAAAATTAATAACAAATCGATCTATCATATCTTCAGGAATTTTAAATGGTAACTGATGAATTTGAGCAATTTTCCCACGCTAAAATCGTTGCATGAGATGGATTCACAACTTTCAAAATTCGCCACCCTCCAAAAACCGCGGCAACATTTATACCACTTGTAAAGGTATGAATCAACGACGAAAGATCAATGCAGAAAGATAAAGCAGAACACACATTTGTTAAACCAATAATGCAGATTGAATTTGTTGTATAATATCAAAATCTTCTAAACTGTCTCGTTTAAGCCCTAAATCAACAACTTTACACCATTTTTTAATATCTACACGCAAACGATCAGAGTCAAAGACAGGACAACTTCTCATTATTTTTTTGTCAATCATTATCTTTGGCTAATCGAATTTCTCCTACTGCTTTTTAATTGGTTACATTTTGCTGATCGTCCTGAACCTCCTTAACACCACTCTCCCGACCTTTATTAACGCCCGTATTCTATTTTATTTCTTTTTACACAAAGAACTGGGCAGAATTTGACTGGATATATAAATATATAAAAATAATTACGTATCTTTTTCACCTTAAATAAAGACTTCCTTTTCCCTAATGATTCCAAATTTACAAATACCTGGATTTTTCTTCCAATTATTTCTTCAGAAACATCTCGAACTTCTTCTTCTTCTTTATAGGACCATAATATTCAAAATTCTTAATTGTTTATACACTGGCTTAGGATGTTTCCCACTTCTGATGAAAGTGCCTAGAAGGACCTTCTTAAAAATTACTAGTCAAAAGGGCTTTTGACAATGTCTAGGTCGTATTTCATTAACAACGACTCGATTCTAGAAAAGCTACGATTCCATCGTTTCACTTTTCTCTAGACGAAAATTATTTATTGTTTTTGTTTCGTTTTCAAAGCTTATCGATCTCCAAATTTCGAAGTTTCAATTTGTAAATATCTTTATCATGTATCTGTTTAAATCATCATGCAAAACTAAAATATTTTATGTAAAAATCCTATATACTACAAAATTACTTTAGTTCCGTAAGGCTGGAAGTATCACATTCAAAGCCTGAATTCCTTATATAGTATTCACAACTCAGCTGAACAAAAAATAACCTTCTCTCTCAAATCTACGATGTTCCCAACTTGACGGAACTTATTACTTTATTAATTTGTTCTCTAAATAAAGGGTGATTTTTTTGAGGTTAGGATTTTCATGCATTAGTATTTGACAGATCACGCGGGATTTCAGACATGGTGTCAAAGAGAAAGATGCTCAGTATGCTTTGACATTTCATCATGAATAGACTTACTAACGAGCAGCGCTTGCAAATCATTGAATTTTATTACCAAAATCAGTGTTCGGTTCGAAATGTGTTTCGCGCTTTACGTCCGATTTATGGTCTACATAATCGACCAAGTGAGCAAACAATTAATGCGATTGTGATCAAGTTTCGCACTCAGTTTACTTTATTGGACATTAAACCAACCACACGAATGCGTACAGTGCGTACAGAAGAGAATATTGCGTCTGTTTCTGAGAGTGTTGCTGAAGACCGTGAAATGTCGATTCGTCGCCGTTCGCAGCAATTGGGTTTGTGTTATTGGACCACATGGAAGATTTTACGCAAAGATCTTGGTGTAAAACCGTATAAAACACAGCTCGTGCAAGAACTGAAGCCGAACGATCTGCCACAACGTCGAATTTTCAGTGAATGGGCCCTAGAAAAGTTGGCAGAAAATCCGATTTTTTATCGACAAATTTTGTTCAGCGATGAGGCTCATTTCTGGTTGAATGGCTACGTAAATAAGCAAAATTGCCGTATTTGGAGTGAAGAGCAACCAGAAGCCGTTCAAGAACTGCCCATGCATCCCGAAAAATGCACTGTTTGGTGTGGTTTGTACGCTGGTGGAATCATTGGATCGTATTTTTTCAAAGATGCTGTTGGACGTAACATTACGGTGAATGGCGATCGCTATCGTTCAATGCTAACAAACTTTTTGTTGCCAGAAATGGAAGAACTGAACTTGGTTGACATGTGGTTTCAACAAGATGGCGCTAAATGCCACACAGCTCGCGATTCTATGGCCATTTTGAGGGAAAACTTCGGAGAACAATTCATCTCAAGGAATGGACCGGTAAGTTGGCCACCAAGATCATGCGATTTGACGCCTTTAGGGCTACGTCAAGTCTAAAGTCTACACAAATAAGCCAGCAACTATTCCAGCTTTGGAAGACAACATTTCCGAAGAAATTCGGGCTATTCCGGCCGAAATGCTCGAAAAAGTTACCCAAAATTGGACTTTCTGAATGGACCACCTAAGACGCAGCCGCGGTCAACATTTAAATGAAATTATCTTCAAAAAGTAAATGTCATGGACCAATCTAACGTTTCAAATAAAGAATCGATGAGATTTTGCAAAATTGTATGCGTTTTTTTTTTTTAAAAAGTTCTCAAGCTCTTAAAAAATCACCGTTTATAAAAAATAAAATTATCCAATTTTTTTAATTTTTGAAAAGATATTTGAGTCGAAAATCAATTTTTAGTAATGTTTTTTTTAGGTTTTTATTTTTTTGTAAAAAAACTGTCAATTCCATTTTTCTCACAATTTTACCTGACGTCAAAAAAGTAATTCTTCGTTATTCGTTATTCCAAATATTTTGGAGGTAACATCATTTTTTGTTCGTAAAATATTCGAGTTAAATATTATTTTTTTTTAAGTTTTTTGATTTATAAAAAAACATTTAATTGATTTTTTTTAAATTTTATAAGTTTGGTATCACGTCAAATTGTATACCTAATATAAAATTTAATTCAAGTTGCTATTATTATTGGTTCGTGAGATAAATGTTCACTTTATTTTAAAATTGCTTTGGTAAAAAAAAACCTTTTTTTTGAGAATCATTTCTTCTCTATCTTTCTTCATCTTTCTGCGCATTTTTTGTATTTTTGTATTGTATCGTATTTTGTATTATATTGTATTTTTATTCATCATTTAAACTTAAAACTATATAACAGTTAATTAATAAGAAAGGTTAGTTTTAATAAGTAAAATGAACACTATTATTCCCTATTATTACTGTACAACAAAATTTATTTGAAGTCGATATCTCTTATAGTTCTTCAGCTATGAACGACAAAAAAAAGCTCAAGAACGTGCGGACATACGGACGTTTGGACCGTACATACACATGTACAGACATCTCTCTAAAAATCTTTTATTTTGATTTTAGAGAACTTGAAACGTCAAAATTTGACAAATCGGACCGATTGCAATAATATTCTATGGAAAGTTAAAAATGCGGCTGGGATGTGACTTACTCTGATAAAAAAATTTTCATTCCATGGCCGCCTATTAACATTTATACCAGCTTTACAAAATATTTATAACAACATTTTGTGAAAGATAAAAAAAAAGTTTGGAATAAATATCCGTCTTTTTTTCCAAGATACTCGAGTCGAAAAAAATTGTTTTTATTAGTTTTTATATTCCTGAGATATTTTAATAGAAAACTTTGAAAATATGTATTTCTTATAACAAAACTACCACTATTTTTCTAAGAGAAATATATTATGCTAAGAACAATATTTTTATCGATTGAAATAATTTTCAGAAAACTTTGGTAGTTTTTGCTTAAGATATTTAATTTTTGTACTTATAAATTGCAAGTCAATCGACATAATGCGATGGGCTGTGTAGGGGCCAGAACAGTCAGACAGGCGGACGGAATTGGAGGACCCACTTTTTTCGTCTATATGTCTCAAGTAAAAATACTTAACGTGGAATAATTTTGTAATAAATGGAGACTTTAGAAGATTCTTTACATTTTTGTCAGACAAGGAATAAGTCGAATACAGTTATTAATATCTCAACTTATTTTGAGTAAGAACCAGGTGCAACAAGTTTACTAATATGATAATCAAAAACGTATTATAAATTTGAAAACCTTAGATACTCAGTGGATTGTTTTTTTGTCCTCATACACAAGCCGTGTATTTTTGATCTTTGAAAAAAGTGTACCAACTAATTGTAACAAATGAAATATACAAAATACTTTTCGTTAAATGTTTATAATCATTGAATTCATTTAAAAGTTAGAGTACATTTTTATTTAAAAGTTTTATTTTGATTTTGTACATCATATACTTTCTGTTGTTGCTGAAATCGTATTTTGTTTTTACAAAAGTGGTACAATTCTGCAATTCTTAAATTTTTTTTTATTGGCTTTTTGTTTTGACACTTTGAGAGGAACACAACAAAGCTTTAGGGTAGTTTTAGGACTTTTTCTATAATTTTAGGATATAGAAAAATAATACGAATATGACAAGTCTTTGAGCGTCGCTTAAAATTTTTAATCTTTTGTTAAAGAGGCTGACAAAATTTAAATTACATAATTGTGTATCTAAACCTTACGTTTACATATTTCTTATTTTAGTTATAAGATTTAGATTAGCAAAATGTGGTCTATGTATTTAAATTGGACAACTCATATGAAAGCATTCCAAGATTCCACCAGTTTTTTTTTAAATATGCTTAAATAAGATACAATAATTAAGAGGGTTTTTGGTGCATTTCATGCAGAAATGTTAGAACTTGTTTAGAAAGGTCCCTTTTTTTAAAAATATTAATATTCTGTTCTTGTTGGAATTTCTATAAATGCGAAAAACGCTTCAAAAAAAATAGATCAAAGAGCCCAGAAAATTAGAAACTTTGCAGGAAAAATGTGATATTTTTTCGTAAGAAAATAAAACAGTACCTATGTGAAAAATTTTTCGGACTCAATTTTCGGGAGTGTATTATAACTATCGTTATCAGTCTGCGTACTAGTAGATTGGAGCGGACTCTAAAAGACAAATTGTAATAAACTATCTTTTGAAAATATTTTGATCTTTAAGGAGTCCACAAAACTTAAAAATTGTAAAGAACAAAATGTTTGGTTCTTAATTTGAGAAAAAATATGCATTTGAGTACATAATATCTCCAAAATTAAATTTAATTAAATAAAAACAAATTAACGTGAGCAAATAAGTTGGGAAAAATTGAGTGTCTCACTCTCAAATTACAAGTTGCATAGCCTCTATTCACTTCAAATCTCCACAGATTTGTCTTTAAATTTTAGTTTTAAAGCATCCAAAACAAATTGAAAATAAAAAACACTTTAAGAAAGCTTTACACTTTTTATGTGCGCCAACAAAAATATCATGGAATTGAAAACGAGTTTTATTAATTTAACATTAACTTAATATTAAATTGGCGATCTCCTATTAAAAGTTACTTCTTACGATCATTAAAGAACAAAGATTTTGTTTTTATTTTATGGCTCATTTGAACCCCCTTAAAGTTGATGAATTTGTGCTGAGCGCTTCATAGTTTTGTTATTGTCCCAGTCCTCAGTCAAAAGTAACTAAGTTTAAACAGTAAGGTAGAAATTTTATGTTCATATATTAAACAAAAATAATTAAAAATATTAAGGGGACCATATCCATTAAGGCGATACGATAGTTTTGAATTCAGAGGAATTCCTACGAAATTTAAAAAAATAATCTCACATGGGGGAGACATGTCCCTACGGCACCCGCTCCCTCTCGATCCACCATTGTTTATCTATTGTTCCTGTACAATTCATATTAGAAATGAAAGGTATGTCTTCAATAAACAAATTGTATTAGCTTTTATTTGGTATAGTAACCGTGGTGCGGTAGACTGTTATGCAAGTGGTCTTAGTTTCGATCCGTGCCTGTGCCATCTAAAGATTTTTTCGCTGGTAGTACCTCTTGCGAGGAATGGACAAATCTTCCTAAAATAATTCTTTTCATAAAAAGTGCTTTCTAAAACTATCCGTTTGGATTCAGCTTAAAACTGTAGAACTCTCAAAAAAATTGCGTGGTGGTTTTTTTTACCATAGCAGTTTTAGAAAAAGTTGAACATTTTGGTTAACCATAAATAACTCACGAACCAACGACGTTAGAGAATTGAATCAAATTTTATATTATGTATTGTAACGTGATACCAAACAAGTTAATTGACGGGATTTTATAAATAAAAAAAAACTGAACAAAAATCTGTCACCTCGAAAATTTTACGAATAAAAAATGATTATATCTCCAAAACAATTGTGTACAACGAAGAATTACGTTTTTGACATTTGGTAAAATTTTGTAAAAAAAAAAACAAATTGACAGTTTTTTTATAAGAAAATAAAAACCTAAACCCAACATTATTCAAAATTCGTAAAAATTGATTGTCAACTTAAATATCTTTTCAAAACTTTGAGATATTGGCTTTAAACTTTTTTTATCTTTTAAAAAATATTATTGTCAACATTCAATAAAATTTTAAGAAAAATCTAATTGACAGGTTTTTACAAAAAATTAACAAAAGTTGATAAAAATTGATTTTCAAAAATTTAAGAATTAGGCTTCAAATTAATTTTATTTTGTAAAACATATTGTTTTCAACATTAACAGTCGGTTTTTTCATAAAAAAATTAAATCTACAAAAAATAGTATGCAAATTCGGTAAAAATTAATGTTAGAGTCTCAATATCTCTCTTTCATTCGTTTGTATTTGTTTACGTAAGAAATAAAAACTTGAAGAAATGCTACAAAAATTAGTAAAAATCTCGACTAAAAATCTCGTTAACAAAAATAGATGTTAAAATCCAACACAATCAATTATTTTTAGATTAATTTAAATGATAACTTTTCTAACAAAACACGAAAAACTGCAAACCTTTTAAGCACATCGAAAGACGGGATGGGAAGTGGACAGTGTGGGTCGCATTTCAGTCTTTTTTTAGCTTTCATTTGGTATGTATTTCAATTTCCTGGGTCTTACGCCCAACCCCTTCAAAAATGTGTAAACAGAGCTTAGAGAAAGGCTATGTATTAACTTTAAATAAATAACACAATTTGTGGAATATTTTAAATATTTTTAGCTTTATTGAAAAAATTATATCGGAAAACCTCCATTACTATGAATTACAAATCCATACATTAAAATCAACGATTTTTTTCATTAATATACTTCACGTTAAATGAAGACAGAAATACACTGCCGTATTATATTATTTAGAGCTTCTATATTATTATGTACATGTTTAATTCGTGAAACTTTTAACATTGATACATATTTTCCTCCGAACTTCACAGGTAAGCTAACTTATAATCAAAATTAAATTATTAAACGTCACCATTTACCTTTACCTAGCTACCTCCATAATATTGTAATTTGTCATTATTTTCGCCATATCAATCCATTTTGTAGAAAAACGAACTTCAAAATTCCATTATTCAACAAAATAAATCATTGTAATGTAGTATGAAATTGAAATTTACACATATTACTCGCATTGAATGAGGAGGTGTATGTTTGTATTTGACTTTTGTGTAGGTATATGTGAGCTGAATAGTTTATAGGGAAGACAAAACTAGCGCAGTATAAAATGTGATATCACAATAAATTGCAAAGCGGTAGCACAGCGGGGGGTGGAGGTGGAAAGTGGGTGGTAGGTTGCAATTGCAATATTGTCTATTCATGGAGTTCAACTCTTAAATCGAAATTCTATACGTACTCTATACTCACTACTCACTATAGAAGGTATTCTCGTCTCATGCTCATACGTAGATATAAAAGTACGAGTATAATGTAGTTGGTACCAGACCACGTCGTCGTCGTCGTGTTAGTCAGTCATTCGGTATTTTTGGTTTGTTGCATGGCTAGGAACTTGCATCAAAAATATATACCAATCCCTCCAAACTATATTTTGGTGACCATATTTTTTTTAATAAAATATTTATCAAACGGATTCGAATCGATGAACAGAATATACGTAAGTTTTAATGTTTTAAACATCATGATGAATTATTAATGACAATTGCCCTCTTCGTGGGAATATGTTTGGATATTTGGAACATATACATACATATGTAGATTAAATTACTAATTTTAAATATAAAAGCATCGTTTTAATTTTTTCAGTAACGACAGATAATATTGACAAAATCCCTTATTTATGCTTTAACATAGTTGAAATTTTTCTGAATGTATCCATCACTGAACGCGTCCATCAGATTTATTGCTCCAGCAAAAATTAAATTATGTTTTTTAAGAATTTAACATGTGAGGAAATTGTAATAAAATTAACATTTATCTTTAATTTTCTTATACTGTGAGAGAAAATGGCCGACAAACGAAATCAGAAATTACCACAAAAATGTACTCGTTTAAAAAAAAATTCCACTACGCTGCAATTTGGTAGACAAAAACACTATACACATTTCAATAGCATTATTCACAAAACACCAAAGGTCCATATATGACATAGCACAGTCTAAGTCTTAAATAACTAAAAAAAAAATTATTTTAACTAACCAACAAAAAATGATTTTATCTCCAAAATAATTTTATGCAACGAAAAATAACGTTATTGACATCGACTCAAGAATTTGAGAAAATCGTGCTTATAGTTTTTTTTACATAAAATAAAAACCTAAACTTGGTAAAATTGATTTTCGACTCAAATATCTTTTCAAAAATTAAAAAAATATTGGCTTCACACTAATTTCATCTGATGGAAAATATTGTTTTTGACATTAAGTATTTTTTTTTATAAAAATTCAACAATTGTATTTAAAAAAAAGTTTAAATCTACAAAAAATAATACGCGAAATTGGTAAAAATTGATGTGCGACTTGATATCTCGTGAATAAATAAAGGTATTGACTTCAAAATGATTTTATTCTGAATATACAAAATTGTAAACTAAGAAAAATGCTATTAAAATTCGTAAACATTGGTTTTCGACTAAATACTCGGTAACAAATTCGATGCGCTGTCCGATTCTATCCAGAGAATTGTATCCCATTTTCCGCGCGTGGCTGCGTTATTCGGGTCAGACAACATCCGAAGGAAGGTATGTCGAGATTTTTGCTGAGTTAAACCACTTGACTCAGTTAGTTGACGAGCCAACTCGGATTCCTGACGTTGCAGGTCAATCTGCCAACACTCTAGACTTGTTTCTTACTTCTGATCCTAATAAATATACTGTCAGTGTATTATCGCTTTTAGGCATATCAGACCATGGTGTCATATCTGCAAATTTCTCATGCCAAAAAACGCCAGTTAATGTTAAAACGCCTACGAGAACCGTTTGGCAATATGAGAAAGTCAACTGGGACGGTCTCGGATTTTCAGGAACTTTAGCTGGTCACTATGCTTTCTCGATAGCGACGTGGATTCAAGTGCAGATATGATTACAAACTTAATTCTTTGCGGAATGAGAAATTTTATCCCGAATTGGGTAAAATCTATCAAACCCAAAGAAAACTCATGGTTTGATCCGAGTTGTATAGATGTTATTAGGATCAAAAATTTAAGTTTCCGGAATTACAAAGCCAACCCAACTGAGTAAAACCTGAATAAGTTCAAACAATCTAGAAAGACCTGTAACCAGAAATTACGGCAAAATATACTACAGTGTCCCAATGTAAGTAAAAATTTCTGGTCACTGTACAAAATGTGAGTAACACTACGTCTTCGTCGGTTCCGACTCTTGTTTCCAATGACACTCCCTATGTAAGCTCGATTGATAAAGCTAATTAGCTTGCAGCAAAGTTTGCTATTAATTCGATGCTGCCAGTGAGTGACATGACTCCGCCTGTACTTGAAAGGGCTAACGATTCTATGGGACGAATCTTCTTTCGCACTCGTTCAGTTACTAGAGTACTTAAAAATCTTGACATACACAAATCCACTGGCCCGGATAGTATCCCCGCTATTGTTCTGAAGAGGTGTTCTTCAACGCTGGCAAAACCAATGCTTTCCCATCTGTCCTATTCTACAGGTCTCTTTCTGAGTGGATGAACAACTGCATTTGTCCAGCCTGTCCCTAAAAAAGGCGAATCCTCCTCACCATCCTACTATCATCCAATTGCATTAACATCCCTTCTGTCCGAGGTCATGGAAACGCTTTTCAATTTTCAACTTAAGAAATATCTTGAAGAACGAAAGCTTCTTAATGACTGCCAGTATGGCTTTCGTTACAATAGGTCTACTGGAGATCTCATGGTTTATCTCACCGAACAGTGGAACAAATCTTTACATCGTTTTGGAGAAAGTAAGATTATTGCACTTGATATTTCAAAAGCATTTGATACAGTTTGGCATCAAGCTCTCTTACCGATAATGCGAGCATTTGGTATTGATGAATCCCTTCTTCGTTGGGTTAGAAATAACCTTTCGGATCGTTCAATTCAAGTAGTATTAGACGGGTTCAAATCTGATATTCACAAAATTCGCTGGTGTTCCCCAGGGCTCCGTTTTGTCTCCGACGCTCTTCCTCATTTTTATAAATGATCTTTTGTCTGAAACTTCCAACCCACTAAATTGTTTCGCGGATGACAGCACCCTCAGCTTTTCATATTCGTTTTTATGTTCTCATCCTTGTTCTTGCTCAATAAATTCTGATCTTGACAGAATTGTTCAATGGGGAATCAAAAACCGTGTAGAATTGAATGCTTCGAAAACTCAATGCTGTCTACTGTCGCAAAAGCGTAACCCTCCCCCAATACCACTATCCATGAGTGGTACTTGCATCGAGGAGACTGAACAGCTATTAGTCCTAGGTATGTGCATTACAAACCACTTGTTGTGGAGTGAGCACATATTTGAATTCGCCAAAAATGCTGCTAAGTGTTTAGATTTTCTCCGACGATGCAAGAAGTCTTTTAACCCTTCTGATCTGGTTATAATTTATAAAGCCTATATTCGTCTAAAACTTGAGTACAATTCCCAATTCCCAATTGAGCAGGTGCTCCTATAACCCACTTGAGTCTCTTGGACAGAATTCAAAAGAGAGCTCTAAAAATGATAGGTGTCCGTTGTCTAACTGAAACTTTTGCATCTCTCGAGCACCGTCGAGCACCGCAATACTCGTTCTTTTAGGAATGCCCATCAGTTTACCCTTGGGCTTAATTTCGGTCGTGCTTTTAAGTACAGAGATGCTTTATTTAGTCGCACTATACGAATGTTGAATGCTTTACCAGACTAAATATTTCCCACCAATGTTCATCGGTATCTCCTTTCAAATTCTATCCTCCCTTCCTAATTACTCGCACTGTGTATAATCAGTATAAGGGTATTCCCTTCATATCCCCTTGAGTGCGCCTACAATATAAAAAAGAAAACAAAATTGTTTCTAAGTTATTTTTACAAAACAAGAAAAAACTGATAAGAAATGGTTTTCTACTAAAGGATTAGGTGAAGGTAAATACAGAGAGATATTGACTTTAAATTATTTATTTCATACAAATATTGCTTTGAACGTTTTTTAACGTTTTAAGCAAAACAAATCGACAGACTGGATGGGAAGTTATAAGTGTGTGTCGCATCCTTACCTCTTTTTTCATTTTAGGACCTTGAAACGTCACAAAATGTCGACACACTATTGGAAGTTAAAACAAATTAAATGTCAAGTAGAATGGAAATTTTTTTTCTTGTTTGTATATTTTGTATGTATTTGTGTTTGACGTAAATTTTTAAAATCAGAAATAATCATAAAAATTGACTTGTTTCAAAATTGCAATTAGGTAGAGGATTTTATTTATATGTAAGTCCTTGTACATCACATACGAGTAGCACCGTGTAAGTCTTCCAACCCGCATTTTGAATTAAAAACAACTTTAGAAAAAATATGATTTCAAACTTCATTAACTTGTCATTTTATGAAACAGAAATGTATTTGCATTTATTAAAGCAAATTACCCATTTTTAGAAGATAGAGGCATTTTTGGAAACACATTGTGATTTTTTACTAACAAAAATATCTATCCAAACATAACAAATCCAGAAAATGTCCACATCATAAATATAATTGTCTTACATTTTTGTATGGATTTTGGAATTTAATGTATTTTATCACAATGTTTTCGATCGTTTACTCTTCATTTATCAATTGTAAAGTGTGATTTTTGGAAGCGTGGTTTTTAAGAAGAAATAAAATGCATTATATTTAATTGTATGGTTAAGAAGTAAGCCCCCCACCGTGATGTTGAATTTTCCGAAAAATTGATTGTTTCATTAGCTGTATGGCTTGTCTTTCGAACCGAACATTCATTCGGGAAATAGTTGCTATAAAATAGTAGACAAATTTGAGTACAAGTACAGCACTGAAAAAAGTATTGAAAACCACACCTCTAAACGCTGTGACAACAAGTGTCTTAAAATGTTTGATAGATCTTCAAAATTTCAAGGTATTACGATAAGACTTCACTTCAGCCTCTCTTACCAAACTAAACCGATTTGCTTTTCTCCAAATGTTGGGACCTTTTAAAAAGTGTTAAGGATGCATACAAGAAGCATTACACAAAAATTCATATTTTTAAATGAATGTCAAAGTTTTTTGGTATTTTTTTTTTTTTTTGAAAACTAACTTGTGAAATTTTCAAACTTAAAACAATAATTTAACGATTTATTATTTTGAGTTTTGAGGTGATAACTAATGCTCTGATAAATATTTTTTGAATTATGTAATTATATTATTGTTCAATAAAGTATAATAATAATAATATTTTGGGTTTAAAAAATAAGTTATTGAAATTTTATAACGTATGGTCACCTTAACTATGAAGTATGGGAATTCGTATATTTTTGACGCAACTCGACTTTTTGCCGCAGTTTTTTTCGTCTAACATTTTGCTTTACCCTTTCCTTATTTTGATGAAAATTGAACCCATTCTTCGTTTACTTTTAGTTTGTGAAATTTCTGTACTGATGGAGGCGTGTTTGATGAACACTTCGAATCACTTGATTGTTATTTTATATTCTTTTTATTTTGTATTTGAAAATAAATTTGCCTATTAAAGAATCAATTTTAATTTCGAATAAAAAGTTAACTTTAGGCTTCAAACTTATTTATCTTACAAGAAATATTGTTTTCAACAGTCTGAAAAATGTTGAGAAAAATCGAACTGACAGTTTTTTTACAAAAAATAAAAACTTAAAAAAAAATTAATAAAAGTTGCTAAAAATTGATTTTCGACTCAAATTTCTTTTCAAAACTTTGAGATATTGGCTGTAATATACTTCTATCTTTCAAGAAATATTGTTGTCAACATTCAGTAAAATTTAAAAAAAATCGAATTGACAGTTTTTGTACTAAAAATTAAAAACCCAAAAAACAAAAGTTGGTAAAAAATGATTTTCGACTCAAATATCTTTTCAAACTTATTTTATCTTATAAGAAATATTGTTTTCAACATTCGATAAAATTTTGAAAAAAGTCCAATTGACAGTTCTTTTACAAAAAATAAAACTCTAAAAAAAAAACAATACTATTTCATAAAAAATATTCTTTTCGATATTAAGTAGTTTTTTTTAATCCAGAAGTCCGTTTTTTCATAAAAAATAAAATCTACAAAAAAATAGTACGCAAATTTGGTAAAAATTGATACGAGTACATATAGACAAACTTTTAAGCAAGACAAATCGACAGACGGGGTGGGAAGTTATCAGTGTGGGTAGCACCCCAGCCTCTTTTTTTTGTCGAATCATGTACTCGCCTTCGCTTTATAGGAACTTGCTTAACGAATTTACAATAAAATGTTGATTTTAAACTGTCCGGCAAGATCCAGAAGATCTGATGTATTTCTTTTCTATGCGCTACAGTCCTGTGCAAACTAGGGCCTTACGCAACAAACTTCTCCATCTAGCTCGGTCCCTAGCTAGATGTCTCCAAGTTCGCGCTTCTGCAGCGTATAACAGGACGGGGATAATAAGGGTCTTTTATAGCAACGCTTTGGTCCCTCGAGAGAGGACTTTTCCACTTAATTGTTTTCTTAGTCCAAAGAAACAGCGGTTAGCAAGAGTTATAATGCGTTTGAGCTCGGCGCTGGTGTTGTTTTCTGCGTTACAGCGGACGAAGTCCTTGACTACCTCAAAAATACGTCTGTCGATGGTGACGTTTTGACCAAGACGTCGGTATTGTATGTCCTTTCTTGACGACAGCATGTACTTTGTTTTGCCCTCATTAACTGTTAAACCCATTGCTGCCTCTGCCTCAATACTCACAAAAGCCCCATTGACATCACGCTGAGTTCCTCCGATTATGTCAATGTCATCAGCATATGCCAGTAATTGGACAGACTTTTGAAAGATAGTGCATCTAGTGTTTACGTGTGAGCTCTGCACTACTCTTTCAAGCACGATGTTAAAAAAATCACATGACAGCGCATTACCTTGTCTAAAACCTTTTTTGACATCGAAGGGTTCTGGCGACGACTTGTGACCCAGCCTGCCATTTTAGTTTTTAAAGGTTAAGAAATGTAATAAAAAATCAAATTTTTGTGGAATTTCCACTGTTTTTGATAAAAATAAAGCCCCAAGTTATTGGAAGCTAAGAGTTTTCTTAAAATCAAACTTGGCTCTTTAGGAAGTTAGTGAACAGAAAATGGCTTTAATGTTTGTTTTCAAAAGTATTGTGCGAGTTTTATTATTAAATTAGTTAACTTTAGTTTATGAAACTTAATTTTACAATATTTTGTTTGCTGAAATATTATGGAAGAACAGTTTTAAAAAAGATGTCTCTAAAGCCATATCGTTTTAAAACTCTTTATTAAGTCACTTAAAATCCAACCCCAATCGAATGAACCAGGCTGTTTCAAATGCTTTACTCCTACATATGCGCTTATGTAGGTGGTGTGAGACGCAGAATTCTGCTTCCCTTGTACATAAATTCTCTGCACTTTTAGTTATCGTAGACAAATGAGTTAATGGAACGAAGAATTCCATTCGACGTAGTTGATTGGTTCTAATGGTGGCTTTGCATCAGCGATTTGCAATCCCTTTACCCGAGAGTCAGACACTGACATCAAAGATAATGGCATACGCGAAAATTACTCCAGCTCATGCGAATAGCAGAGAAAAATTGTAAATCCTTAACGAGTACAGATTGGAAATGAAATTGGTACTGGGATTGGAATTGGGACTTGGGATGCAGCTGCTCCTGTTCCTGTATATAGTTTGTCCGGGAAATAGTTCGTTTTTCGTTTTGGTTAAGTGCAAGTTCAGGGAAAAAAAGGGGTTTGAAAATGACGTGAAAGCTAAAGGTATTAATCATCAATATCAATGCAATCAAATTATTTCTTTTTTTAATATTTTAATTACAAACACAAATAAAATAAGCTTTTGATGGTGAAAAGTAAGGAAAAGTTTTCCCAAAGCAATTGTCATATAGACAGACAAGTCATTCCCAATATTTTCGGGTTCCAATCAGTTGCATTATATTTCGGGATTCGGATTTTGGAAGGCGACATTAAAAAAAAACTGAAAGTAATCACTTGATAATCCCATTTGAACCGAGAATTACCATTGACATCTTATCAATTTGTGTTCTTGACACTTTTTTGCTTATGCAATTATCCACGCTTAAAATTTCTTTGGGGACAGTTAAGAACATCATCATGGTCCTCAGGCCCTCTGTGAAATCTGTAATCTGGCTGGATGATGGCCATGGCTATGGCTGGCTAAAGAGACTTTGAAGAACTATTTTCTCGCCAAGTTTGCACAGTTCAGTTAAAATTTTGTTTTTCTTCATCCATTTTAGGAGAATTGAATTTTAAAACTTTCTTCAAGTTGATATTAACGTAGGTATATCTACCTAGTACCTACCTAACGAAGGATTCGTCACGCTGCTTTTATAAATTGTTGATAGCTAGGTATGTGCTCAACTTGTGCTAGTCGCTTGCAGTTCCATCTTCTGTCCTTAATCAACTACTCCTCTAGCTCTACGAAAGTACTAAAGTAATAATGAAAATGAGAACAACAAAAAACGCACAAACACGATCAAACTTACGAGGACGACGAGGATGACGATGACGAAGGAAAGGAAAAACAAAAATATTAGCTTAACTGAACTGAACTTAACACTGAAGAACTTGAATCGAAAGGACTAGGACGAGAATGAGAAAAAGGACGCGAGCTGTAGCTAGAGAAAGAAGCTCGCTCCAAACTAAAAAGGATGTCGTTTCGTTCTGGATACTATACAGGAGAGAGTTAAAATGCATTGAGATTTGTCTTTAAGGAGCTGATGGAAAACTGCAATGCAGAAGTATAGAAGCTATAGCAGCAGCAACAGAAGCAGCTGTAAAAATGTGAGAATATTTTAGCGTAGATATACGCGGAGGCGGAACACGGCTAGTCGTCAAAAGTTTTTTCTATATTTTTGTGTGTTTTTTTTCCAGCTTGCGTTCCTAAGTGTTGGAACGAGTTTTGACGGATTTTAAATTACGTTAAAAAAGTTTTCGAGTTTAAAAGGAATTCTCACTCTTTAGGTGTCAGGTACATTTATTGGAATTTGAATATTTTCCTTCTTTTTTTTTGTTGATATTTTGGTAGGTAAGTACCTACTGCTGGACTGAAGGACGCTTTGATGAGGAGCTGAAAGCAAAAAATAAAACATTTATTTTTAAAGTGCATAAGAGAAAGAACTTTTCTTTTTCTTATTTATCTTTCGCGGTGGTGCTGGTATCCTAAGTTTTGGCCAAAATATGCAGTTTATTTTTGTTTGAATTGGACAGACAACAGAGTTGGAAGTCGAGCATTCTTCAGTTGGAGTGCTAACTTTGCATTCGTTTAATTATGCTGTTAAATATTTAAAATGTCTTTTAGCAGAAGCTTAAGAATTGCTAAAAGTTAAATTAAGGGAACTGCTAGTTTTTGAACAATGTTACCTTTGAAGTTGTTAACTTAAGTTTATAACCATTGACAAGAAAAAAAAACTACTTAACAGTTTGCACAGTTCAAGAGCTGATCAATAGTCTATTTTTTACTAGCTTTTACCCGCGACTTCGTCCCCATTAGATAGTTTTTTTGGATAGTAGCATGAAAAAACCTAAGCTGTACTTTTTTGTGCGTATGTTTCAATTGTGCCGGGATGGGATGAGGCCATACGTTGCAATACATTATACGACGTTTTTTGTTTTTTCTTCCTAGGCCAAAACGTAAAGATTTTGTCGGTTTGAGACTCGACCAAATTTATAAATTCTATAACTTTCAGCGTTTGTCCTGAGCTTTACTTATTGCTATTCCAATGCTGCTTTCAGAGGAAATTGCACTCATTTAAACTGAAACGGCAAATCGTTTAGAATAATCGGAATGATGCGAATGAAAACATTTTTTCCTTTGGCTATTCCAGGCCTGATTATAGCTTTTATACTTCGTCCTAGGTGAATGATCTGTAGCCGTGTACCATTACACAGTTTTGTGCGTTAAGGTTTCTCGTTAAAAAGACTGGAAAACACAACCACTCCCTATTTGGATAGACATTACTTTTTAATTCATCTGTGCTACAGACCATTTGACAGAATTCATGAGTCAACGTAATCGAGCCGTTACAGTCTATTGGCATACAATCTTCTCCGATTTTTATTTATTTAGTGGCATATTGTCAATATAGCAAACTACCTTGTGTATAACTGTATCAAAAACTATTTTTTGTTCTGAATTTAAAAGTGGAACATCCTCTGTTATCTAGAGTGACAGAGTCATAATTTAGTTCTCGAACTAAATCATTGCTCACTTTCCCAATTCTCTGTGGTCTGGTCATCCCAAATTGTGACAAATCTTTCCCTGTAATAGCGTTGATGTTCATTCGTTCTACATGTCTTCATGAGCCATCCGTCTAAGTTGTTGGACTTTAATTCTGTACCAAAGGATAAATTTAACAGGAATGCCAAAACTAGTCATTTGTGGTGGGTATCGATTTGAAGTTCCTGGCTTTTTTTAAGATCTGCCGTAATGTGAATATTTGGTCAATGGTGGAGTTTCCTTGTCTGAACCACACTGATTGATAAGGACCAATAAGGTTGTTGACGAACGCCTACAGACGTTGAAATAATACGGCAAAAAGGATCTTATATGCAATGTTCAAGAGGCTGTTGCTTCTGTAATTGGCGAAATTTAGAGGGGTATCCTTTCTTACGTATTTTTGCAATTAATCCTTGCAATCCATCGATCTACAATTTCCCATAGATTTTCTATGGGGTTAAAATCTGGGGACTGTGCTGGCCATTGTAACACATCAATCCGGTTTTCTTGAAACCACATCTTAACCATATTGGACGTGTGCTTTGTGTCGTTGTCCTGCTGAAATATCCATTTAGGTCAGTGATCCTGTGTGGCAGCATTATATTTTGAAAAAGAAGCTGTGATCCGACCCACACTGATAACTTTCCATCGCGTCTGTCGATTTGCCTTCCTTTAAAACCTGCGAACTTTTTTTGTATATTTTATTATTTTATAAAAAAAACGGACTGTTAGATTTTTATAAAAGAACCAACTACTGCATATTGAAAACAATATTTTCTGTGAACTAAAAAAAGTTTGAAGACAATATTTTTAATTTTTGAAAAGTTATTTGAGTCAAAAGTAAATTTTTCCTTTTTTTAGTATTGTTTTCTGTTTGGTCTTAATTTTTTTTTAAAAAAAGCTGTCAATTGAATTTTTCTTAAAATTTTAGTGAATGTTGACAAAAACATTTTAAAAGTCAAAAAAAAAAGGATATTAAAGTCGGAAATCAATTTTTACCAACTTTTGTTTAAAGTTTTTATTTTTTGCAGGAAAACTGTCAATTCAATTTTTCTTAAAATCTTACTGATTGTTGAAAACAATATTTCTTGTAAGATAAAATAAGTTGGAAGCCATAATCTCAAGTTTTTGAAAAGATATTTTAGTCGAAATTCATTTTATACCAACTTTGAGTAATGATTTTTAGGTTTTTATTTTTTATAAAAAAATCTCTCAAATTATATTAAATAATAACAACGTTATTTTTTCGTTGCAAGAAATTGGTTTGCAGATGAAATCATTTTTTATTCGAAATTTTCGAGGTTACAAATTATTTTTTTCAAAAAAACGGATTTTTTGTCCAAAAATATACTGCATTTGGTTTAATATTACGTTACAATAAATAATATAAAAAGTAATTCAAGTGTCAAGCGTTATTGGTTCGTTAGGTATTTAGCCAAAGTTTTCAAATTTGCAATTTTCTTGAGAGCCGTTTCTGCATCTTTTGCAGAAAGATGTCTGCACGCACAGACATCTTTTTATAAATATTTTATTTCGACTCCGAAAGACCTTGAAACGTCAAGAAATGTCAACATTTTTAATTGGACAATAACTTTATACCTATGGGAAGTTAAAAATGTCACGGTACATAACACCATTTATTGTACAATCTTTTTGGTGAATTGATCCCAGTCCATGATCTGAAAATCATCCCGACGCCATTTAGCTACCTCTTTTGTGTTTACAGTAACGTTGGTGTAACGTGGATTTAGTGACTCTTTTGCTGAACTGCGAACACGACGAAAACCATCGGAACCCTTGAAATTGAATTTTGACTCGTCCAAAAAGAGTACGTTCCTCCATTTTCTAAGGGCCATATTTATGTGGTCATAAGGAAATTTTAAACTCTCCAGCTTGGTTTTTTGTAAAAAATCACTGATTTTGGAATGGAATATTTTCAGATATTTCAATTTGACTCAAGTTATGAAAACTATATTTTCTTGTGGTCTTCTTGATTTGTTTAAGTTATTGATTTTTTAATGACAAAAGATGAGCTAATGTTTTGCCCAACACTGTATGTCAGTCAAAATGCAGACATTCTCAATTATAATACAGTATTTTCAAGTGTTAAAAAAAGACACCCTTTCCTATACCATTTCAGCATGTGATTATATTATTGAAAGTTTAAAATCGCATTTTAAAGTTAAGTATTTATAGAATCGAAGGTGAACCCAACTGTCAAACTTGAAACATAAATTCATAATGAAAATAAAACTGATTGAACATTGAATATTAATATGCCTCCTGATATTTACCTAAATTTAAAATAACGATAAATGAAAATGATGACAAAACATTAATAACAAATAAAAACACAAACCAACAAAAATGTTTAAAAAATGAGCATGTTTTATAATAATTGCCTCCTCTATTTGTATAATAATACAAATAAGGGTCGATTGATTTCGTATACCATATACATAGGTACCTGGTAGGCACATATACATATATACTGCTACTGAAGGTATTAAATTTTTTAACTCATTCTGGAAAATAATAATAATTGATGAAAGTACAGGACCTCATACACACACACAAAAGCATATTAATTCATATAAATATGCTTTGTAACAAAACTGACAGTCATGTAAATGTCCCATGAGTGGTTTAAACGTGATTTATTATTCATTTGATTTTTTACTTCGATATAATTTATCTATAGATGTATGTTTATATAAATCAAACATTTGTGCATGATGGTGTTGGGGATGTATAAATTATGAATTTCAATTAAAACGCAAATTAGGTTAAAAGCCAGTTGCACAAAAAAAATTAAAAAATAAAAACAAAATAAAGGATTGTATTAATATAAGTAGACAGATAATGCTGTGAAATTAAAATTTAAAATAAACAGAAAAAGGATATGATTAAAAATTAGTAAGTCCCTGGGAGATTATAAAAATTACACATGAATTTTTTGTTGAAACAAAAAAAACAGTAAGTGCACCTTTTTCCTACGGTAAACATCGATAAAAGAACACTAAAATATTATTAAATTAATAAATTTAGTAAATCCAAAGGGGAGTAATAATCAAATAAAAGTTAAAAATTTCACCAAACATTCGTAAAAATGTTAAAACCAAGTAAGAAACTAATTAAATCCTCTTTCCACAATTATTTAAAAAAAAGTTAAATTACCTAAAAATAAAAAAAAGGCTGGGTTGCAACCCACACTTATAACTTACCATCCCGTCTGCCGATTTGTCTTGTTTATAATGTTTTCAGTTCTTCGTGTTTTGTTAAAACTTTTGTTAATTATGTTAAAATAATCAGTTGAATTATTAAAAAAGAAATATTAAATTATCAACAATATTTTGCATATGATGATATAGTTTGATTACAAAATCTACTTTTGTTAAGGGGATTTTTGTATAAAAATCATATTGAATATCGAAAATAATATTTTCTGTGAGAAGAAATAAGTATAAAGCCAATATTTTTAATTTTTAAAAAGCTATTTGGGTCGAAAGTAAATTTTTACCAAGTTTAAGTATTGTTTTTTTTTAAGAGTTTTATTTTTTGTAAAAAAAAACTGTCCATTCGATTTTTTTCATAATTGTATCGAATGTTGAAAACAATATTTCTTATAAGATAACATAAGTTTGAAGCCAACATTTCAAATTTTTGAAAAGATATTTGAGTCGAAAATCAATTTTTACCAACTTTTGTTAATTTTTTTTCGGTTTTTAATCTTTTGTACAAAAACTGTCAATTCGATTTTTTTTCAAAATTTTACTGAATATTAACAGCAATATTTTTTGAAAGATATAAGAAGTTCAAAGCCAATATCTACAATTTTTGAAAAGATATTTGAGTCGAAAATCAATTTTTTAAAAACTTTTATACATTTTTCGTAAAAAAACTGTCCATTCGCTTTTTCTCAAAATTTGTCCTAATGTTGAAAACAATATTTTTGTATAAGCAAAAATTAGTTAGAAGCTATTATCTTAAATTTTTGAAAAGATATTTGAGTCGAAAGCCATTTTTACCAACTTTTATTAATTTTTTTTCGGTTTTTATTTTTTTGTAAAAAAATGTCAATTCGATTTTTTTCAAAATTTTACTAAATGTTGACAACAATATTTTTTGAAAGAAAAAATTAAATTAAAGCCAATATCTCAAAGTTTTGAAAAGATATTTAAGTCGAAATTTAATTTTTCCCAATTTTAAGTAATGTTTTCTTAGGTTTTTATTTTTTATAAAAAAAAACTGTCAATTAGATTTTTCTTAAAATTTTTTCAGATGTCACAAACATTATTCTTCGTTGCACAAAATTGTTTTGAAGATGAAATCATATTTTGAATGTAAAATTTTCGATGTGACCATTTTTTTTCAGTTTTTTTGATTTATAAAAAAACCGTTAATTGGATTTTTTCCAAAATTATATTTGTTTTGTATCACGTTACAATATTATAATATGAAATTTAATTCAAGTCTCTAGCGTCATTTGTTCATTAAATATTTATTATTATTATTTTTTTTTTATTATTTATTTATTCATCAAGCAGATTAATATAATATAATTAACAAATAAAATATAATCTTACAGACTACAGAAACAAGGTTTTAACTTTAGTAATAAAGAAGTGAAATATAAATAAAAATATCAAATTATGTAAGGCTAAAACTTGAACCACCAGTGTAGGAATTAAGAAATAAATATAATAAATATTTTTTAAAAGATTCTCGACTTTGGTAGGAAAAGAAGTCAACATGATTACAAATGATATTAGATTCTCTAATGCATCGAGTTAGAGGCTCATTGAAACCATAGTTTACTCTATGATAGGGTTCATGAAATAGAGTAGAAGATCGCGTTTGCCTATACGGAGCATATATATCGACTAAGGACAAAAGTAAAGGGCAGTTTATATGAGAAGTAATAATATCACGTATGAAAACCACTGAAAAATACCGACGGCGAATATCAAGTGGTGTTAGACCAAGTAGTTTACATCTGGTTTCATAAGAAGGCATTTCAATGTTCCAATTTAGTCGATGAACTACAATTCGCGAAAACTTTTTCTGAATCCTTTCAAT
Organism: Eupeodes corollae; assembly: GCF_945859685.1. Taxonomy (NCBI): domain Eukaryota; kingdom Metazoa; phylum Arthropoda; class Insecta; order Diptera; family Syrphidae; genus Eupeodes; species Eupeodes corollae. The sequence goes on from NC_079147.1 coordinate 278,702,024, forward strand.
TCTTAAACAATGAGTTTTATAAAAAGGATTCCAAATTAGTTAGCAGTATTCTAGGGAAGATCTCACATAAGCATAAAATAATGACCGAAGGGTAAATGGATCTTTAAACTCTTTTGAGTTGCGAACCACAAACCCTAGCATAGTATTTGCTTTAGCAACAACAAAATCAATATCGGAGTTGAAGTTTAGTTTGTAATCAAATATTACACCTAGGTCTTTCTTTTCTTTAAGCTTAGTAAGTTTTGTTTTATTTATTTCGTATTCGAAACAAATTGGACTAAGACTACGAGAGAAAGATAAAGATTGGCATTTAGACACATTTAAGAAAAGCTGGTTAGCAGTGCATCATACAGATAAGCGCTCAAGGTCACTTTGAAGTAAAAGACAATCGTCCAAGGATTTGATACAGCGGAAAATTTTAATATCATCCGCAAACATTAGGCAGTGAGAATTGTTGATAACCGTTGGTATGTCATTGATTAATATCAGGAATAGAAGGGGTCCCAAGTGACTTCCTTGAGGAACACCAGTAGTTACATGAATCACTTCAGAAAGTAAATCATTAACGCGGACAAACTGTGTTCTACCTATGAGATAGGACGCAAACCATTTTAAACTATTAGAATGGAATCCGATAGATTCCATCTTTTTTAATAGTATAAAATGGTTGACCCTATCGAAAGCCTTTGAAAAGTCAGTAAAGACTACATCAGTTTGAAATAAATTTTCGAGATTTCTAGTAATTTGGTTACAAAAAATAGATAGGTTTGTTGTAGTGGATCTTCCGGCTATAAATCCATGTTGAGATGGCGCAATCGTTTCTTTGAGAATAAAGGTTAGTTTATCATAAACTATTTTCTCGAAAATTTTGGGAATCGTAGACAATTTACTTATAGGACGATAATTTGAAACATCCTGTTTAGAGCCAGATTTATGGATAGGAATAATATAGGAAATTTTCCAATCGTCAAGAAAAAGGCCCTTTTCGAGAGAAACATTGAACAGTAGAGTTAATGGCCCTGAAAGAGCAGCAGCACAGTTTTTCAATACAATTGGTGGAATGCCATCAGGTCCCGGTTGACTATCATCATTGAGATTCCTTAGAGCTGACTCAACATCTTTGCAGCTTAACTTTAAGCTGCCTATATTGATGGAATTATCACTTATAACTGATGAATAATTTTGAGGAACATGTTGAGGGGAGTAAACCGATTGAAAAAAATTTGCAAAGAGGTTGCATATGGTATTTAAGTTAGTTGATGTAGTCCCTAAATACTTGTTTCGGTATTCCCCGGAGTCGCTTCGTTTTTTTTCCGCGAAATGAATTTTTTAATTTGGACCGATCTAGGCCAAAGCTTTTGATCCATGGCAATAGAAAGCATGTTAGATGGAACACTTATTTTAAAATTAACATATTTCAAATTAGACAGGTCAGAGTTGGTTTTCACTAACTTGAAGCACTTTATATCATTGATAGGAATTTCAGTTTTAGAAGCAATATGATCAATTAGTAAATTTGGTTCTGTACCAACCCTGAATTTGGACAGGTGAAACCAATTATAACGATTAACAGCAGCATCATTCAGGGATGAAAAAGCATCCGTACCATAATATAGTTTGGATTTTTTAATGTTATTGTTTTTAATCGAAGGTTTAGGAATAATTTCGTTATTTTGAGGGTTATTATTTATAACAGCACGAAGATTCACATCACTATGGCATGATAATTTAGAATCAGATAGAGATAATGATTTAGGGGCAGACAATTCACTATCACCAGCACTCTTATTAAACGTAGTAGCCGCACTTACATTGGCAACACTTTTATTAAAAACAGCATCCATATTGGCAGCACGATCAACGTCAACGAGAGCAGCACCAGCATCATCAATATATAACCCATTATTGCTAGCAGCATCAGTGAAAATATTAGAAGAAACGTCATCATCTACAGCCCCAACATCACCCACAGCAGCAGCAGCTTCATCGGCACCACTCGAAATAACAACAACAACCTCTTTCTTAGTAGCATCACCATCGGCAACAACAAAAACCTCCTTCATAGCAGGAACATCATCATCAACAACAACAACATCATTTTTTTCATTTGTGTGACTAGAATCAGTTTTGCTGGCACTAGCTAACAAGCTAACCTGCATATCATCAATTTCAGTTCTGTCAAGACCAGCAGACAGAGAGGATGGAGTAACAGGTAGCACACCAGCAGCGGTCGTTACAAACCCTTTGGAGATCATAGCTTTCGCACTGAGAGCAGCATTAGCAAAATCATCACTTTGTGAAGAAGAGTGTGGCTTACCCGTTGCCTTTGTGCCTTGCTTAGACGTTGGTATCGGTTTTTTATTTTTAATAAGAGTTTTGTTATTACCACTTTTAAGTGCGGGAGATGAAGCGGAGGAAGTTTTATGCATAGGCGAGTAAAGAGATCGGGTATAAGAAGGAATGTTTTTTCCTGTAAACAGCTGTAATTGTTTATTGTTGTTGTTAGGTTCAACAGCCGTCGGTTTGGACTGAGAGCGAGTTAAGCGTGGGGGTTTCATTAGATTATCGAACTCAGATTTATTCTCAACAAAGAATTGATAAAGTTCTTTAATTTTGGGTATGCAACCTAAGAATGAAATGTTTATGCAGGTACCACACTTCCAAAAAATATTTTCGTTTGATTCAAGGGTAGCCCGTATGGTTACACTAATTTTTGTACATTTAAAATGAAAACCGGAAAGACAAACACCGCAAAGAATCAAATCACTTTTAGAAGTTAAGAAGTTACATTCGGAACATTGGATTTCCATAATGAAAGTATTAAAAACAATAGAGAGAGAAAAGTATAGAACTGTCTTTAAAGAGAACAAGAACTGAACTTTAGGGTTAAACAAAATTTTCAACTTTTTTTAAACTGCTATGGTAAAAAAACCACCCACGCAATTTTCTTGGGAGCCCATTCTGCATTTTTCTGCATTGTTATTTGTATAATTACATTTATTTGAAGTCGGACATACGGAAGAACGGACGTACAGACGTACTTACACACGCACGCACAGACATCTAAAAATCTTTTATCTTGACTCTATAGGGACCTTGAATTGCAACGTCGAGAAATGTCAAAATCCTCAATTTGACAGATCGGATCCATTGCAATGACGTCCTATTTAAGTTAATAAATTAAAAAGATTAACATAAAACTTAACATTTTTAAAGGTCACCCCACTCATTATATAAAAATATGTATAAATAAAATTATATTTTTCTATATATAGTAATCTTTTTCTTTAAATTTTCGAGGAATGATAGGTACCTCATATTTTTGTGTGAAGAAAATGCAATTTTTCTTAAGGAATCAATTAGGACCTGTAAAATCGTTCAAGTTACGTCAAATTTGAAGTAAAGTATGATTAAAATGTTGGTTTAAATTTTGTTTTTAAATCCAAAACTTCCCAATACTATACCTTAACATCGTTAGACTTAAAAAAAAGTTTATATTAGAAAACACAACTGTTTGAACACCATAATATTTTGTACACCTACAATATATGGCAAGTAATATCTAAAATACCTAAATCACTTACATCTCCCTTAAATCAATTTGAATCTTCTTCTTATGGTAAACAATTATAATCTCCAAATTTAACCGTGAGTGTTACCTACTTCAAATATCAGCTTGAATTATACTTAGTTAGACCTCCCCATTATAATGTATTGATAACATAGGTAACGGTAATAAATAAACAATTGAATTGCCAACTCTACTAACACAATGTTTTGGTTAATAATGTTCAATATGCTATTCTATATATGCATATGAACATGTGTACGAGTATCCTTAAGAAATCCCCATCCAAAACCATTTCATCCTTCGTTAGGCCTTAATTTGCGATTGATTGGCCATTACGGTAGAGGCACACACATCAGACGTTTACAAATGCTTTATCTATTTACGAGTGTGTTCGCATAATTAATTGAGTAATTTAACTGACGCATCGTATATAAGTACATACATATATCCGTTGCTGGCTTATACATATGTATGTGTTTGAGGCAAGCTAACATGCGTTTTAGTTATTGTTACTATACTTGGCTTTAATTTGGAATTGGCTTGTCTTATTATGTCAAGTGCTCTGCTAACACATTAAACGCTATATTGACAACAACTATAATTTAGGACCAACAAGCATACTAATGGGTAAATAGATTTTGCCTTTATGTTGTTTTATTAAGATTGACATGTAAACATCACACAATCATCAATAGAAAACAATCTTTAACGGTCAAGTCGTAAAAAATGTAATAAACATAGTTTAACAGTTCCACAAGTTGCAATAAGGAGTGTTTTCTAATAAGTTGTGTTAGGTTGAATATCTCGGTATTTGAGCAGCTGCCAAAGAGGTTAAAGTCGTTGTCAAGTAAAAACTACTTTATCACTAAAAATAGAATGATTGTAAGTAATGAGAAGAATCGAAACCGTGTGCTTTGTTTCAGTCCGTTGAAAACTAGAGCCTAGTGACTTACAACTTTCAAGCATTTTTTATTGTCAATATTATTGTCAGGGATGGAGGGGACTTACAATTTAAAACCGAGTCCGAACGGCTAATTTGAAGAAAGCACTTTTTATGACAAGAATTACTCTTGGAGGATTTGTCAATTCCTTAAGAGGCAGCACAAGTGAAAAAAACTTTAGATGGCACATGCAAGGATTGAAATTAATCCCAGTCCAACGATCTAACCATCATGCCAGGCGTACTTCTTTTTTTCAGAAAAATGGAGAGTATTGCTGCTGTAGCCCATGTAGTCTTGACAAAAACCCCGATTTGTCCATTTACCGTCAATCTTTTGAATTATTTGTTTCATACAAATGATATTTAACTATATTTTGCATAAGGATTTAGGTCCCGAGACAAGGGTTTAAAGTTCAGTTAGCAAAAGGACTACTGGTTATATCGTAGTTTTCCTGATTGGGTGTACAAATTTCAACTCAGAAGAGACATTTTAATTTATTGAAGCTGAAGTCTGGAACCTCAGTATTCTGAAAAGGAAGATATTCTAAACTGCTCACCTATGAAGGAATCAGTTTCCTTAACCTCGATTACAAAATATTCTCTATATGTGAACAATCTACAACCCATCGTCAACAACCTTATCAGTACGATTTTAGATCAGGTTGATGGGTTGATCGAATTATCAACAGTAGCGAAAAAACAACGAGGACTTTGAATGGCTTTCGAATAAAGACCATCAAAGCGACCGAAATAAAACGACGAGATTTGTTAAAGAAAAAAGACAGCGATTCCCCCTAAGGGTTGTACAATAGAGTCCAGCAGATTTTATTTCGTTAGAAGGTATTCATACAAAAATGTATGTAATTTCGAAAGAGAAATTACGTTACATTTTCAGTAAAACTTTTAAGGCGAATTTATAAATATAAAAAAGATGGGGATTGGTATAATGTGAGTGCCAGATTTGAATTTAAAAAGTAAATTTCGACAGTTACAGAATTTGAATTTAAATCCAAGATATTTAAGACTTATTTACAACATTTAAAAAATAAAAGTTAATGATGATCAGTAGTGTTATTTTCTGCTTCAACGAAACCCAAGAACATCAAATTGACATCCACCATCTTTTTTTTTTGTATCGATTTCAAGGCCTTGTATAACAGCACCTACAAAGATGTCTAGTTTTGGCATCCCTGCCAAACTAGTTCGTTTCTGCAGGATGACCATGGAGAATTCACGCTGCTCTATAAGGGTTGAAAACAACTGAACCGAACCTTTCGATGTCAAGAAAGGCTTTAGACATGGTGATGCGCTGTCATGTGATTTCCTTAACATCGTTTTTTAAAGAATAGTGCATAGCGTTACAACTAGAGTCACTTTTTTTCAGAAGTATGTCCAATTACTGGCATATGTTGATGACATTAACATAATAGGAAGAACTCAGCGTGATGTCAATGGGGCTTTTGTAAGTATTGAGGCAGGAGCGGTAAAAATGGTAAGCGGTAATGGGAGCAACAAAAAGTACATATTGTCATCATAAAAGGATCTACATCACCAAACGACGTCACGTTAAAACAGTCGTCATCGACAGACGTAATTTAGATGACTTTGGCTACCAAGGCTCCTAGGCTATGAACACAGACGACAACACTAGCGCACTTGAGCTAAGAAAGCTATTGAGTAGTAAAGCCCTCTCTCGAGCGACCAAATTGTCACTATATAAGGCCCTTGTCATCCCTGTCCAGCTATGTGGTGCAGAAGCATGGACTAAGACAAAAGTCTTCGAATCCACGTCTGTAGAGGAAGACCGGTGATCAGTTGGCACGTATAAGTGGAAAGTTACCTCATCCAACTTGGAGTGCGCAACTAGAGACATCTAGTTAGGACCGAGCTAGAGGGAGAAGTTCCTTAGTTCACACAGGACTATAGCTCCACCTTGAGTAATTAAGGTGATGTTATTAAGCCGAAGTGTCGAATTTGAGGCTTGGAAAATCCAAAAATGATTTGATGAAAATGTAGTTTTCAAAATTTTAATAGAATCTGACCTGATGGAGTTAATTTAAAGCAGAAATCGAGCTAAGTCGTTCATAACCCTTTGTATCTGATAAACGGGCGACCAGAGCTATTACTATGAATTGCCAAATGAATAAAGTTCCCAAAGAAAGAATTTACATCCGAGTTCGTTTTTTTTTAACGTATACATGAGAGTTCATTATGTTCTGCAGTAAAAAACATGAATTCGAAAAGAAATGTTTGTAATTTATTAAAAATTTCAATCTTTATTCCATGAAGTTGCATCACCTCAGAACAAAATACCAGATTTAATTTAAGGACGTCATGTTTACCGAATGAAAAGTAACGCGCAAAAAAAGTATCATCTTTTTGAGTATAAATAAATCAAAAGTCACGCGAAAAACCACCAACTTATTTCATAAATGTCGTCATATGCTCTGTCCATCATGGGTAAGGGCGGGGGTGTGTAGAAAGTAAGATGAAAGAATATACGAGAACCTATCCCTAGGATAATAATAAATGGATATTCCAACCAAAAAGGGAATTATTATTATAATACTCAACGAATGTTGCATGGCACGTGTTACCGGGTGTTTTGGTGGTTGACAAAAGCAAAACCAATACCAATTATAATTAATAGGATTTCACAATTTACAAAAAGAAGAAATACCTAACCAAAAAGTAAGCAGGGTAAGGTACGTCACATTGCATAGAAACAAAGTATAGGCACATTTCTAAGGACAAACCACACTCTTTTTCCTTTGAGAAAATTTATTTTCTTTTAAGATAAATGAAACTCTATTAGGAAAGCTCAATGCTAATTGGTGTCTAATTGTTATTGTTTGTCGAGTTAAAACTCAAGTCAAATTGAGGGGCCGAAGGAATAAGGTCAATTGAAAATGGGAACCAGCCTGTTTGATATCATTAATTCATCTCAATTTAAGGACGCTTTTGTTTACAAAATGACATTTGATAGATCGGATTTCGGTATAGGAAAGTTGTGGGTGCAATACTTTTCATTCTTCCTAGAATTAGGTGAAAGATTGGAAACATTGATTTAATTTTACAACAAAAATATGTGAAGGAAAAGGGGGAATTTTAAAACAGAATATATCATATACAAATTCGTTACACTACAACCAAAAAAACGTATTTCAGTTTATTTTACAAAATATTTTCTCCCTTTAGGAAGCTTAAATCCTGGTTCCCATATTAGTACCTACATGTGTTGTATTTTCAATACCAGTTGATATTCGTACACAAATCAAATCGATATATAGGTAATTGATTCTGATTTATACTTTCGTCTGTGTACCATCATCAGTAATGCTCTTTTCATTCGATTTTGTCGAACCAGAACCAAAATCCGAATTGAAATGATCAATCTTGTAGGGGTATAGAAATAGATGTGATTTATTGAATTTTTCAATACATGAATCAAAATATAAACCAAACTGGGTAGATACATATTTGTAAATAGTTCATATATCCGTCATGTGTAAAAATATAACACAATATAAAACAATATTTTGTTCGCACATGAATAGAATTAGTTTAATATTCATGTTCAGAATTTATTTAGTGTATTGATATAAATTTATTAAAAAACAAATAAACAAAAATATTTATTTCGACCAAGAGAACATATTTCATCCGAATCGCATAATGATATTAAGGTATTTGAAAAGTTGATAAAGTAAAGATTAAATATTGAAATCAAAGATCATAAGCCAACTGTTGAATAAGTTGCTTATTTTACAAGCAATCGAATTAAAAAATGTCCGAACTGAAATGTAAAAACCGAAGAAAATTGGACACTGTTGAATGAGGTTTAATAAATAAAACTGAAATCGGAATAAAAATGTACCTTTAATTCTAAGGAAATAAAACTGCTTTCAATTTTCAACTTTCTTTGCTTTTCAACGAACCAATATCAAATCTAAAACACTAAAATGTTAGGAGAGAGGTGTTTCAACTAAGACAGCTCTCCATTCATTCAGACGACAGTGAAGGAATTTACCAGGAACTTCATATCGCATTGCATATCGTAAGATGTTAGGTCCTTTAACAAACAAAGTGCAGCCAAGGAATTAGCTGAGGCCCTAGACTGCTATAAAGCAAACATCACCGCCATCCAGAAAATACGATTGGATGGGCTGGGAAAAAAGAGGATGGAAAACTACGATATTTACTATGGTGACTGCTAACGAGAAAACCAACAGCGCTTATTTGGATGTGGCTTTATCATTGGAACAAGAATTAGAAAACAGGTCTTGAGCTATAAGAGCATTAACGAGCGCCTCATGACAATCCGCATCAAAGCTAAATTTGGCAACATTAAACTAATATGCACACAAAAGAGAAGGATGACAACGCCAAAGATATGTTTTTCGAGCTCTTAGACAAAATATATAAACAGTGTCCTAGCTACGATCTTAAAATATTCCTTGGTGATTCTATTGCCAAGCTAGGAAGGGAAGACATATTACGACAACGGATTCAGGCTCATCGACTTTTCTGCGGGGCAAAACGTCATGGCAGCTAGTACGTGTTTTCCACACCTCAACATCCACAAACAAAATTGGAGCTCTTCAGATCAATCTACCGTCAACCAGATTGACCATATTGCGATCGACGCTAGACACGCTTCCAGCATCATGGATGTCCGAATTTTCCGTTGTAGCCAAGGTAGCACTTCGGGTAAATGGACACAAAGCAAAACAAACAGATGTTCGTGGAAGATAAAGTTTCGAACGGTTACAATCGCCAGAGATCGCCAAATCCTTTTCCGACCGAGTTACAAATAACCTCTCTTGAAGTTCTCTGCCGCCAACACAATGTATCGAAAACCAGTGGCAACATTGCCAAGATGAATTCAGAGAAGCCACCTCTGATGTGCTAAGTTTCAAGCAACCACCAACAAGGAACCCCTGGTTTGATAAAGAATATTGGCAGGCAAATGCAGCCAAACAACAGGCACGCAAACTGGCGCTGACTAAAAGGACGAGCGCTGCTCATGAGCTCTATGAGCAGAAGAGGATAGAGGAACATCGATATCTCAGAGAGAAATAAAAGAGTATGAGAAGCGTGCGGTTGAAGATGTTGAGAGGTTCAAAAGCAGGAATGAAGTTCGAAATTTGTATGAACAGTTGAAACGAAATTCATAAGTACCGCAGTTAATGCTGAGGATATGAAAGGACCAATTCTGCAGACTCTATAACGGCAACGACGAACCAATTTCCGCTGTCACGCAGGAAGATCCATTTAACATAGACGACGAAAGCCAACAATCCTTTCTTCCCCATTTAGACGAAGTAAAGATTTCCATTTTTAAGCTAAAGTCTAACAAGGCCACTTGAGCAGATGGCTTGAATGCTGAACCCTTCAAAGCAGCTGGAGATTATTTGGTTAGGAGCATGCCCGATGAATGAAACTTTAGTATTGTTTGCCCGATTATCAAAAAAGGACACCCTCTATACTGCACTAACTATAGAGGCATCAGTATACTTAATATCGCTTAGAAAATCTTCTATGTGAACGTCTAAAGCACATTGTCAACAATCTGATAGGTCCTTATCAGTGTGGTTTTAGAGCGGGAAAGTCCACAGTCGATCAAATATTTACATTGCGGCAGATCTTTTAATCGACTTAAAGGCCGAGTATGACAGAATCTACAGGGACGAACTGTATAAAGCCATGTATAGTTTTTGCATCCCTGCCAAACTCGTCCATTTGCGCAGGATGATAATGGAGAATTCACGCTACTCCATAAACGTTGGAAATAACTTCACAGAACCTTTCGATGTCAAAAAAGGTTGTATACAAGGTAATGTGCTGTCATGCGATTTTTTTAACATCGTACTTGAAAGAATAGTGCAGAGCTCCCGCGTCAACACTAGAGGCACTATCTTTCAAAATTCTGTCCAACTATTAGCATATGCTGATGACATTGACATAATCGGAAGAACTCAGAGTGATATCAAAGGGCTTTTGTGAGTATTGAGGCAGAGGCGTTACAAATTTGTTAATGAGGCCCAAACAAAGTTCATGCTGTAGTCAAGAAAGGACTTACAACTCCGACGCACGTCTCGGTCAAAACTTCACCACCGGCACACGCAAATTTGAGGTAGTTAAGGACTTCGTCTACCTAGGCAGGAAACTACACCAACGCTGATATTAAAGGAGGAATAACTTTAAGACCCTTATCATCCCCGTCTTGCTATACGGTGCAGAAATTACCTTGGATCGTTTAGATAGAAAATTTCTTAGTGTGATCTACGGTCCCGTATGCATCGAAGGGTAGTGGAGGAGAAGATGGAACGATGAGCGGTACGGGCTGTACAGCGACGTAGACTTAGCCAAAAGGATAAAAGTCCAACGACTAAGACTGGGTTACGTTAAGCGCATGGAATCAATGCCTCGGCCCCGAAAATTTGAAGAAAAATGGAAGTGACATTTTTTTTACAAGAAACGAAAACCTAAAAAAATACGTGAACATTGATTTTATACTAAAATATCTTGGCAACAATTGACAAGATATTGAATTAAAATTTCTTTGAAGACAAACAATATTGTAAGCATTTTGTTCTTAGAATATTTTCAATTTCAATTATTAGTATTTTATTTTAGTAGAAAAAAACAGATTTTCGGCTCGATAATCTCCACAATAAATGAAAACATTGATTTCAAAATTATATAATTTTATGCTAAATATTATTTTTAATATGAAATAACATATGTTAAATAAATCCAATCTTTATTTTTGTATAAGAAACTAGAACATTTATAAAAAATGATACCGAAATTGGTACAAATTGGATTTGGACTTACCAACTCGGGAACTAGGAAAGATATTGAAATCAAACGTCGTTAACTAAACTGTGCTCTATTAAGTTATCTACAATATAAATAACATTGCCCTTGTTCGGGATGCTAACAGATACGTATTCGAAACCGAAAAAATTTCAGATTAATTTTGTGGTTTTGTTGCATCAGCTGATATCAGTTTCAGGTGGTGGTATGTTTTGGCTGGAATATAAAAGATGATATGTCAACATAAATTTATTTTTAATAGGAAAATAAATTTACATTTCATATGAGTGAATTGCATCGCTATCAATTTCCGCATTATCTAATTGGAAGTCCACTGACGACATTGCAGATATTTCAATGTCTTTCTCAGAAGGTTCTTTGGGGGTGTTCCCCTACCAGTTTTCTTCTGAGACCGACTGAATGCACTTATTTTGCTGGTGTCCAGTTAACGGATCGACTTCGCTTTGTTGCCATTGAAATAACAATTCACTCTGAAATAAATTGAAATGTTACTTATATCTTATATATATAAAAGAAAGTCGTGTTTGTTACAACACTTATAACTCGAGAACGGCTGGCGCGATTGCCATAGTTTTTGATTTGTTGGATTTGTTTCCGTCCTGAATAGCAGAATACATCTTAAAAACAATGAAAACTCGATATGTGTAGTGAATACTTAATCATTTCAATAGATGCTGATTTGTTTATTATATGTCAAACATTTGTTGTCCAATCCTGTCAAATTGAGTAAAAACTATTTTTTTGTTGGAGTTTATGGCCTGGTTGCTGAGTACTTTAAGCCACAACTTTATTTTTTTCTGAAGGCATCATGTGTGCGTTCATTTTTTGTAAAATATCTAAAAAGTTCAGGTACTGTTATATGTGTTTGTTTTAGACATTAATTTCGAAAATTATTTATTAATTATTTAATTTTTAATTCCCGAAAATTGTCTTTTTGTAGGTTGTCAATGCCGCGTCCTAGGAGATCTAATCTTTCCCAGCGAAGCCGTAATGCAATTAGGCAACAGAATAATAGGACACAACAATCGCTGAAGCAATTATTTCTGCATCTCCAAGTCAGATACGCACATTATTTGCTATCATCATTTCAACATGCTTCCCATCGAACCCACGTGACCTGTGGAACAAATACAAAGATAACATGTCAGAAGATATTTTACATCGAATTCGCGTCAGCTCAAGAAATTCCGATCTTGAGGTGAATGAGGAAATCCATAACCAGGGGTGGAATCGGCTAAGGTGATTGTTGACTATCAATTTTTTGATAGTCAAATTGACTATCATTTTCATTCCTTCTGTGTAAGATGATTCAACTCAATTCAATTCGATTGAACAATTTCAGATTCAAAGTGTCAAAATTCGTTGTTGCCTTGGTGAAATTTTAAATTGATACTTAGAAAATATCTAAATAAAAGTTTCAAATTGACTGATTTTGAATAAAATTCTTACTTTTCTTGCTTTTTTTTCGAATGTCGTAAGCTTTGTCGGTCACAGGAATGTGTTTTTTAAAAGAAACAAAGTGAACTAAGAAAATTTTCCAGTCGTTTGTGTAAGCGTCTGATAGCTCTATTCGGAATAAACAAATTTGTTTGAAAACGACTATCACATTTTTTTGTGATAGCTTTTTAGGTATCAATTTGACTATCACCTTATGTAGATCAAATTCGATCATTTTGATTGTCATTTATCAACAATCACCTTAGCCGATTCCATCCCACACTTTGCTCTTGATCGAAGATATGTGTTATGTGCGGCAGTTTCTTAATTAGGTAAGGAATGCCAGCGCCAGGTCGCGGAATGAGTGACGCATTTAATAGAGAATTGGAACGTGAACGTGAATATGATCCACATGAACTAATCCAATCAGTTCAAACGAACGTACCTCTGTTGAATCCTTAGCAGATAGAAGTCTATAATACACCGATTAATGAAAATAGCAGCTTATTTTCGTTCGATGCCCCGGTGGAACTGGGAAGACATTCCTCATGTCATTGATTTTGGCCACTGTACGTGCGAGATCCGAAATTGCAGTAGCAATTTTCTTCTTCTGGATTAGCGGCCAAATTGTTACACGGATGCCGTACGGCTCACTCAGCGTTAAAATTGCCATTAAACCTTCAAACTACTGAACAACCGACATGTAACATTTCGAAACACTCTGCAATGGCCAAAGTTTTAGTAGCATCAAAAATCACCATATGGGACGAATGCACAATGGCTCGCAAACTCGCATTGGAAGATCTAGACCGAACATTAAAAGATCTGCGCAATGACTCGAGATGTTTTGGTGGTGCAATGATTTTATTATCTGGCGATTTCCGACAAACACTACCAGTCATTCCAAGATCTACTGCTGCCGACGAAATAAACGCTTGTCTCAAACATCAAATCTGTGGCGATATGTAAAGAAACTTCAACTGTCTGTAAATATGAGAGTTGCATTGTTGTACGATCTATCTGCTGATGATTTCTCAAAGCAATTGCTGACTATCGGTAATGGCCGTGTTAATGTTGACAAATCGAGCCGTTTGATTTCATTTCCTCCAAATTTTTGCAATTTCGTATCATCAAAAGACGAGCCTATCAACAAAGTATTCCCGGATATCATTGCTAACCAGAAAAATACTAAATTGTTAAGTAAAGCGCAATTTTGGATGCTAAAAATAAAGATGTAGATGACCTCAATTTTATAATTCAAAATCAAATCGTAGGTACTCTGTATTCATTCAAATCTTTGGACTGTGTAACAAACGAAGAAGAAGCCTCTAATTATCCAACTGAATTTTTAAGCTAATTGGATGTGCCTTATTTACCACCGCACAGTTTAAAACTTAAAGTTGGCTCGGTAGTCATCATGCTTAAAAATTTAAACGAACCAAAACTGTGTAATAGAACGCGTTTGGTGATAAGAAAACTGATGAGCAATGTGATTCACGCGTCGATACGTACAGGAAAATTTAATGATGGGGAAGTTCTTATTCCAAGGATTCCGATGATCCCAACGGATATGCCCTTTGAATTTAAAGGAATTTAATTCCCGATTCAACTTGCCATCGCCATGACGATCAACAAATCACAGGGCCAATTCTTGACTATTTGTGGTCTCAATCTAGAAAATGCATGTTTTTCTCGTGGCATGCTCACGTGTCGGCAAACCATCCGCTTTATTTGTTCTTGCGTCTATTTATTTTATTATTTTTATTTTTATTCTCATTCTGTATGTAATGTTTTCATCATCATTCATCATAATAAAATACTTTTTTGTTTCTATCTATACAAACATATTATTTTGTATCATTGTTTTACGTTAATCAAAGCCTTAATTAGTTCAGCTAAAAAGTAACACGACATTCATTGACTGTTAGGCGGTACGAAGTTCGCCGGGTCAGCTAGTATTTAAATAAAAAGATATTAAATTATTTATTTATTTTAATTGCCTTTTTTTTAGTTTCTCTACTCCAAAATTTAGAGTGACGTTTAGCGTTAAGCTGACTATTAAATTAATAATTGGTATGGTTCATTATTTATATATTTGAGAACATTTTTTAAGTGAAATCTAATTTAAATCTTAACAAAAACAGGAAAACCTACGAAAATAACTTAAGAAAAATGTTTTTCATCTCAAGTGCATTGAGAAAAAAGAAAGATATTGATTTTAAACTTTTTCGTCCTACTCAAAAAGTTGTTTTTAATATTTTATAAAACTATTGAATCGACGGACACGAATGGGAAGTTATCAGTTATTCGCATCCTAATATTTTTGTTCGTTTTTTTTTGTTTAATTTCTACACGTGGAGCCGTCATTTTGAAATAAATTTGTTCAAGATAATAACATCAAGATACGCAGATTATAGCAATTAAAACGAAGAGTTAAAATAACTCTATCGACTTCTTTTCGAATTTATATGAATTGAAAAAACAATTCAACTCACAGTTTTTCTTAGAAATTAAAAATCAAAAAACATTTATGTCTCGGCTTAAATATCTTAAAAGCCAGAAAAATTCCTCAGAATAATTGTATGCATGGAAACATCCATTTCCGTAGAAACGGTGGATTACGAAACTAAGTACCATGAAACGTCGAGATATTTTTAATTTCGCACCCATTGCAAAAACTTTTGCTCCTATTCTCCACCTTGCTACGTGCAAGTAGAAAATCTAGAATTTTTTAAATTCAAAATATAAATTATGAAGAACAATTCAAAGTGTTTTGTGCAGCATATAGCATTGATATAATTCGCTAAAGCTATTATTATTAACATTGAAGTTTTAACTGAAGTTTTTGTTACTTTTTAAGATTTAAGATTTAATGGTGGTTATACTACACAATGAGATGCATTTGAAAACACAATATAAAACACTCTTCTTTGCTCGTATTCAAAATTAAATTGTAACCTTTTTTTAGAGCACATATTATAGAATTTTAAGAAAATGTTGGTACGAGTATAGTGACGATAAAATTTAAATCGATTTACAAAAAAACCACTACACTTCGACGCTTCTCTTCTTCCCCCTCGAAGATACTCTTTTTCTATGTATAGAATGTGGATATAGCTTTTACCGTCATGCATCAAAAGTAATGCTTACAACTTACCACTATAAATCATCTCAAAGGATTTCAAATATCCCTCCTTCGCATCACACACATTCGAACATACTCACATACACATGTGTATAAACTATACAGACACTACACATGGCAGCTTTATTCTAAAATTATCAAACTCTCGAAAAACTATTCGCAATATTTATGAGTATGGTGTCACTGTTGTCTGCTGGTGCTGGTGCTGATGCTATGATGGTGCCAACGAAAAACTACTTTTCCGCTCCTTATATGACTACATACTTACATATATGTATGGATGTGTTTACGTGTGAAACATATAATTCGTATATGTAACTAGCAGTTGTTGTTGTTGTTGTTGTAAAATAGTGTAATATACAACACCCAACCATGTACAGTTGTGGTTACAGAATTAAGTCACGAAATAAATAAAAGCATTTTTACCAATATTGTGCTTGGATCTTATCAAATTCCTTGCAGTGATTTTTGTCATACGGTCATAATGCAACTTCAGAAATAATTAATTTAATTGATTTTAACTGATTTAATTATTATCGCCAACGGTTTTGATTGGATTATGTTTGCAAGTTTCTTAAATAAACCTCTTTAAAAAATTGTGTCTTTTCTGAGTTAAATCAATTAACTCAGGTTGTTAAAGAGCGAACTCAAATTCCTGACGTTGCAGGTCAATCCACAATGACCCTAGACTTGTTCTTTACCTCTGACCTTAATAAATGCAATGTATAACCGCCTCTGGGCATATCAGACCATTGTACCTTGTCTGAAAATTGTTCACGTTAAAACAAAATAAAAATTAAAGAAAAAGAAAAAGCTCCTATGAGACCAGTTTGGCAATATGACAACCACCTGGAACGGTCTGAATGAGTTCTTCAGAAACTTTGACATGTCACTATGCTTCTTCGATAGTGACGTGGATTTAAGTGCAGGTATGGTTACAAATTGAATTCTTTGTAGAATGAGAAATTTTAAACCGAAATGGGTTAACTTTATCAAACCCAAAAGAGGTCATGGTTATTAGGCTAGAGATGTCAGTTTTCGTTGTTATAAAGCCACTGAAGTCCACTGAAACAAATTAGAATAAGTTCAAACAAGCTAGAAACACCTGCAAAGGTCATATTCGACGAATCAAATTTTTTATTTATCAGATATTACGGCAAGAAATACCACAATGTCATAAATGTCGTACACATTTCTGCTCATTTGTAAGAAAACGTCATGCTTGGTTCCAATTCTCGTCCACAATGATACTCCCTATGTTAGCTCGATTGAAAAAGTCAATTTGCTTGCAGCACAGTTTGCTAATAACTCGACGCTACCAGAAAGTGTCATAAGACCTTCAGTTTTTGACGGCGTACACGATTTGATGAAAAGACTCTTCTTTCACACTCGTACGGTTGCCAGAGTACTGAAAGACCTTGACATACACAAATGTGCTGACCCGGATAGTAGCCCCCTCTTCTTCTGAATATGTGTTTTTCAAAACACGTCTCTTTCCGAGCGGGTGGAAAACAGTATTTGTCCAGTTTATCCCTGAAAATGACGTATCCTCCTCCTCCTCCTACTATCGTCCAATAGCACCAACTTCAATTGTTTCCAAAGTTATGGAAACACTGAATAATTATCAGCTTAAAAAATATCTCGAAGAACCTAAGTTTTTTATGATCTGCATGATCTTATTAAGTAATAGGTCGACTAGCGAAGTAGGAACAAATCTTTACTTTGCTTTGGAGAAAGTAAGTATCGACCGATTGCACTTACGTCCCTTCTTTCCAAGGTCATGGTAACGCTGATTAATTACCAGCTCAAGAAATATCTCGAAGATCGAAATATTCTTAATAACCAACAGTACGGCTTTCGTAGCAATAGGTCCACTGATGATCTGATGGTTCATCACACCGAACAGTGGAGCATATCTTTACATTGCTTAAGAGAAAGTAAGGTTATCGAAAATGAGTGCTTTCGTTCTTCATGAATCCTTTCTTCATTGAATTAGTAATTACCTTCCGAATCGTTCAATACAAGTTGTATTGGATGGATTCAAGTCTGAAATCCATAATATAAAAGCTCTGTTCTATCTCCAACACTCTTTCTCATTTTTAATTAATGATCTCCTGTCTGCAACTTCTAATCCAATGCACTGTTTCGCTGACGATAGTACTCTTAGCTTTTCATATTTGTTTTCAGACTCACATCCATCTTCTTCGGGTGTGGAACTGCAACGACAAAATATGATAAGTTCATTTAATTCCGACCTAAACAGCAATGTTCAATGGGAATTAAAGAACCGCGTGGAATTTAATACTTCGAAAACCCAATGCTGTCTTGCATCGTTAAAGCGAGATATACCCCCCTTGCCATTATTCATAGATGGCACTTCATCTAGAAGACTGAACATCTCGATATTCTCGGTATGTGTATCACCAATCACCTTTTGTTTAACGATCACTTAAGCGATGTTGCCAAAAATGGCTCAAGATATTTGGGTACTACGCGCATGTGGAATGCCTTCCCACAGCCTTTTTTTCAGGCATTGTAATATTCCGGGATTCAAAAATAGTGTGCTACGAAACATCCTTTCAACCCCTCTCTCCCTTTTATAGTGCTTACACTGTGTCTACTTAATAAGGGTAGAATTATCCCCTTGAGTGTGCGCTTATTATAAAAAAGAAGATTATTGCACTTGATATTTCAAAAGCATTTGATAGAGTTTGGCATTAAGCTTGCTCATCGAAAATGCTTGCTTTTCTATCCCTTCTAAATGTTCAATAAAAGTTATATAGGATATGCTGGTGTCCCCCAGGGCTCTGTCTTGTCTCCGATTCTCTTGATTATCTTCTTATATTCATAAACGATCTCTTGTTTGTATTAAACTGTTTCGCTGACGACAGTACCGTCAGATTTATATGTTCGTTTCTAAATACACAGCATTGTCCATTGCGGAATTATTAACAGTTTAATGCCCGTCTTGAAAATTATTTATATATTTTTCTGTATAGGTATATTTCAAAATATTCATTTGAGAACTTTGGTTAAAAAAAATGTATTTATAAGATCAAAAAATTACTTTTACCATTGATATTTATGTATAGGACAGGTAAAGACTAACAACTATTTTCTATATACTCTTTCTGTGGTTTAGTAAAGCGGATCCCTTCTTTAATGAAGATGAAATGCTACATAGCACAAGCCATTTGAAGGTGACTCATGAGAAGAACATAAGCGGAAGCTTTGTTGTAATAATGAATAGGTTTCTGGATTTTAATCGTTTCAAGTGACAAACTCAAGTTCAAAGCATTTAGAAATGGAGGAAGACCGTATGTCAAGCGTCCTTCACTTGAACAATTGTACCATAAATAAACCAATGTTACTATTAAATATGTCGGAATGGTTAAGTAATGTGTCACTTCACATGTGGTTCGTTCTATAAAACCGATGAATACAAACTTTACTGACCACCGATTTTGTCCATGATTTACTATTAGCTTGGATATTTCAACAAGATTATAAGATTTCAGTTTTGAATTAGTATGCTTAAAGCCTTGATAAAGAGTTGGTTATTTTATACAAATCATTTGCACTATGGAAAAGTCAAGAAAGTGTTTGTTAAAATGACTTCTACGCAAAATGCCCAAGTTTAAGTTTATGAAATCTGAACAGAATGATTTATAAATTTCCCATTGAAAACTTAATTTTTAAATTGAAAAATGATAACTTCAATTTCAGTGCTTTAATTATATGACCACAACTGTGCATATGTGTGTAATCTAACTCTATATGGAACATATTATAGGACCCAAACGTTGACACTCCTTGAAAGCATTGTTTGTGCCTTTTTATTTATGTACATGAAAGGAAGTTGAGCAGTGTGTGTTGTGTTTTGTTGTTTTGTAATTTTACTGAAGCGTTACTTTGCACTTAGTACAAAGTGAAATAAGTACAAAATTTTTAAGAGAATATTATTTTTATTTTGTACTATATGCACATTGAAAAGACAATGACAACAACAAAAAAAATTTCAAAAATATTTTAGCATATTTTGGTCATATTTCATCCTAAATTTACCTTTTTTTTATTTTATTTTTTTTAAATTGAAAACTGTCAAAATTTGTATTAGATGTGAATACAATACAATAATTTTAGGTTAAGAACTATTTTGAGTAGTAACAAGAACAACAACTCTGATTTATAAAGTTCTAAAAACAAAGTGTTTTCTCACATATGATTTATTTCAATCAAATAAAACCAAAAGAATTGCAATGTTTCCAAATGTTTATTCTGAGAAAAAAATGAGAATATTTGAAAAATTAAGACTAGTATCAAAATAAAGAGTCTTTTGATACCGACTTCCAAACTTTATCAGTTCATGTTAGAGTTGCGCTTTTGAAAAAGACAATTAAAAATGGCCTTCGTCGAAGACAATGCGAACGATTTCTGCTTTCGGGATACCCAGGAAACGGCTAATGCACTGATGACAAATGCTGATCCTGCATAGAACCAGCAATCTGTAATGCAGTTTCCTCAATAGCCGTCGACAAAGCAATCAATATATCTGCACCATATTTGTTGCATTGAAGATTATAATAAGATGGACCTTTCAGGTACCGCAACACCTGTTTAGCTGCAATCAAGTCTTCTTGATTATAGCAATAGCTAAATTGGGTAAGAGCAATTGCTGAATGTGCTATATCGGAAAGTGTTGCTACTGCGAGGTACATAAGAGCACCAGTTAGCTCTTGATAAGGCTAAGTCCTTTGATTCATCGCATTCTCTGGAGAGTGTACCGTCTAATACATAGGAGTTGCTAGAGGCCTACAATCTTCCAAACCAAACCTCTTAAATATGTCATCGATGTATCTACTTTGCGATAACAGGATTTTGTTATGACATCTTTTGATCTGTGTTCTCAAACAATAATTGGCTTCACCTAATTCGCGGGTGTTAAATTCTTTGGATATTGCAGCTTTAATATCATTAACCATAGCTCGATTACTTGTAAAAACTAAAATATCATCGATATAAATGAGTACAAATATTTTCTTACATTGGGTGGTATAGATGCATGGATCGGGAACAGTTGGTGTCAGTCCAATCTTCTTTAATGTTCTGCCAGTTTCAATGTTTCATTGACGTCCAGCTTCTCTTAACCTATGTAAAGCCCTTTTGATCTTTAATAGAATGTTGCCATTTTCTTGAAGTTGATGCAGCATTTTGATAGCTATCTTTTGTAAATTTGCATCGTTTTCGCTATTGGGCATTTCTTTCAACAGCATAGGTTTTCCATATAAATGTCCTCGTTGACTTTTTCGTTGAGGTATGATGAAGTTATGGCCAGGCTTTTGTGTAAAGACTTTGTCCACTAATCTTGCTTTCCGCCTCTCGAGTGTTCTCTCCACAGTCCGTTCATCTGTTCATGTCGTAATACAGTTATACAGCCTAAAATTCTTGCTTATGTGAACCGCACGTTCTTGAACTTTTTTCTGAATTTGAATTCAAACTCTGTACCCAATCTTTGTGTATCCGGATAACCAACGAAGATGACTTCTATAAACCTGTAATCAAAGACAAATGGATAGATAGATATTTTATTTCTTTCTTAAAATATTATTTAGTTTACTACCGCCCAGTTCACACAGAGATTTGATATTAAAAATATGTCTTTCTACTCAACACGTTATTTTTACAACATTACAATTATAAATTCAAAAAGAAAATATTTATAATATATGACAAAAACAAACATTTCATTAAGAATTAGTTGAATTTTAAAACAAATAGAATACGTAGAGTAATAAAAAAGTTACATTCAAATTGAATAAATATAAATAAACAAATAAATTATAAAAAAAATAAAAAATATATACCATGTAAATTAAAAGTAAATAAATAAATAAAACAGCTAATTATTTAGCAACAAAATCTAAAAAAAGCAGATACTAACTTATTAGAATAAAAAATAAATAGCAAATAATAGATAATAAATAGTAAATAACAAATAATAAATAGTAAATAATAAATAATTAATAATAAATAACAAACAATAAATAAATAACCATAAAGCAAGTAATAAGTAGAAATTATCAGTTAATTTTCGAATTCTTGTGCTAATCAATTCAACACCTGTTTGATTATGAAGATCATTAGTTGAATGATGCCAGGGTCGATTAAGCATCATTTTAGGAATTTTGTTTTGACACTCTCGGTGTTTTTAATATGGAAGATTGAGCAACTACCCCACACCTGGCATCCATACAACAACATTGCTTGAGACACAACCTTTTGTATAATGATCTTATTTTCAGCATTTAGATGCGATTTCCTATTTATAAGCAGGTATACAATTTTAATTGCAATATTAACTTTTTTTAATTATTTACTAATATGTTCTTTAAAGATAAGCCGCTTGTCAAGGTTTATTCCTAGATATTACATTTTATAGTAGCACCGTCGACTTCCAGCTCATTACTGGAAAGAAATAATCGCTTTCTTTTTCTCGTGAAAAAGATTGATTTTATCTTTCCAGCATCTCATTTAAATATGAAATTCATTCTGAAGATTGGTCTCAATATTGAGACAAAACTCATACGAAGAGAATATGCAGGTGTCATCTGCATAAATTCCTGATTCAAATACGGCTGCTATGGAAAATCAGACGTGTAAACATTAAGACAGGACCAAGAACTGAACCTTGAGGGACACCATACTGAATATTAACTAACACTAATTTACATTTGTTAACGCCTTGAAAACATCTTCCGTATAAAAAACTTTGAATTGTTTTTATGAGAAAACATGGAATCGCGAATGTTTCCAATTTGTAAATAAGAGCAGTATGCCAGACAGAGTCGAAAGCTTTTTCGTTATCTAATAGGACCATACCTTTAGATATTTCTTCAGAACGATTATTTTTGATAATGTAACAAATCCTAAGGACTTGATGTGATGTCCTGTGGTGGCTTCTAAACATAAACTGTTGATCAGAAAAAATATGTTTTCCTTCAATTAATAAGTTGAGGTTTTTGTTTAATAATTTTTCGAACACTTTACTCAAACTACTTAGAAGAGTGATTGGCCTATAGCTACTAGGATTTTCCCTGTCTGTACCAGCTTTCAATATTTCGTAATCATTTCCATTACGAGAGAATTAAGTTCTTCCATTGAGAACAATTTACAGCTGTTGGTGATATTGGCGTTGATTGTTGGTGCACTAATGTGTTGGTAAATGTTAGAAGGTGCTGCTGCTGGAAACGATGATGATGATATTGAGCGTTGAATATGTCTCCATGAATTGGATACTCGAGTATTATTATTGTTCTCTACATGTTTGCTTGAAGAACGGGTTGGTAAGGAAAGGAAATCGGTAATTTAGAGGTCAGATGGTACACTTACATTTGGATTTGTAAGCTTTGGTTGTAGAGAGTGCCTTGTCTTACTCGCAATCTTAGCTCTTATTTCCAAATATTTATTTCGGCTTTGACAGATTAAATCGGTTGACTTGTGTTTCTCATTGCAGTTTGCGCATTTGAATTTGCCTTTGTTGACACATTCTTCAGTCTTGTGAGAGCCGGCACAGATGGAACTGTATGTTTTGATATGGCAATTATTTTCACCATGCCCAAACCGATTACGAAGATGATTGGTAGCAGAAACGGACTCAGCCCAGAAAAAAGTCGAACGTCCTGACTTTGTCAATAAGCATCGAGCTAATTCGACTAAAGTTTGGCTCTTCGTTTCAGCCACGCCACCGTTTTGTTGTTTAGTATGTACACTTGTAAAACGGCGCTGAATTCCATATTCTTTTCATATTTTGTCCATTCCAAAATTGCAACACTCACACCCATTGTCCGATTGAAGAGCTCTGATTTTTCTGATGGACTGCAAACCTCACTATATATTATATCGAGTACTTCTTTGGAACGTTCGAACCGATCACGAAAAGGTGATCGTGTTATCTTTGCTACGCTGTATAGATTTCACATGTCTTCATAAAATTTTTAAGTCCTGTTATCAACCCCTTTTTCAACATAAGTGTGTTGTTTTCCACATTCAAATGGCTTAGTTTACGGTGAAGCAAATCTTTAACAATAGCCCTGCTGGTTGATGTGAAATGACTTTCTTGATATTCGGCATGAATCACTTCGTCTTTCCATCGCCTTGAATAGATGTTAAGTTCTTCCACTATGCAGGCATCATCTTTTCTCTGCAAAGTTGTTTAAAGAAAGGATTGTGCTGGTTGAGTTGTCTGTGTACTTTAGTGTAGAACTTTTTTCTTGAAATAATTATCGCCCTTGTGATCCTTCTTTTCAGAGCATTTATATTAATTCCACATCAGATGAGTGCGGCTAAAGAACAAAACTCTTTGCTTTACAGTTCAAACGAAGTTATGATAAAAATAGCGTATTCTATATTTCAATATTACTGCAGCTATCCTTTCGACCTGGTTGAAGTTACTGCTTTTCAAAAAAAAACTCATTTGACATCAATGCCAGGACCTTCAAAGTCATCAAATAAATTTTTAATTGTTCAAAAAGCGCACTTAATAAAAAAAAACTATGTGATAAAGTTTTAAGATATTAACAAATCTTATTACAAAAATCAACTCGTGTAAAAATGGTTTGTCGTTTATTTATTAAGTTTTTTTTTTCATTTTAATTTCTTTTGGTGTCAGCGGTGTTGTGTTACATACCAATTATTTATTAATTATCCTTGTTGTGAGCGCGTTAACCTAATTATAATAATGATATTTTTAATTTGTCTCTGGGATACTTAATGAGATGAATTAATTATTCCACCTAATTAACCAACGATTAAAAATAAATTCATATTTTTGTTGTTGTTTTGGGTTTGTTTATGTGCAAAATAAATTCACATTGCACTTGTAGAATATAAAATCATATAAATATATATGCATACATAAATATATGTATGTTAATTAACAGCTCTATGTCAAATACATTTTAAAATTCTAGTGGGTATGTGTATGGTTTATGAAATTCAAAGAACATCATCGCATCAACAAAAAGGGCCTCTGAGCAAAACGGCGGTGAGTAGATACGACTTGAGAAAACGAATCTTACTTTTATTATGGAAGTCTTATGCCTAAAATGTGCTAGAAGACTTTTTCCGAGAACTATATTATTCTCTGAAACTTATCACACTTAAGTGTTGTTAAACCTAACCTATAATTAATCAAGAGACTAAGGGTTTTTTGTGTGGAGTGGGGGGAGGGGTGTTAGCTGTGAGATTCTTTAAAGACTTTGTTATCAAAAAAAGGCATAAAAGTGCTTACCTGTAAAAACAAAAGCCTTAGTGAACTTTACGAGAAAAAAAATCACTCATACGCCACAGTGAACATTTTTCAACTACCAACTGAAATATACATATTGAACATCTGATTTATAAAAAACAACTACTTTAAAAAGAATATTGTTTTTCCTATGTTAACAAACGTTAAAATAAATGTTTCTATTCAATAACCTAGCACAATAGACATAAGGACTCAGACTCACGCATAAGATCCCATCCATTCTTGGTGGCTAACATCCAAAAGACGTGACAAAATTATGTTGCTCGTAACACCATATGCACAAAAAGAGAGAGGTCTTCTTTAAGAACAAAAAAATCAATTTACGATTCCTTTTTGTAACTCACGATGTATTACGATATGTAGGCTAAAATGTATGTCGTATTTTTTTCTTGCATATCATTTTCAGTGTTGACCTAAAAGTTAATGCAGATGTTTCTATATTGAAAACACTTAGAATATGACTCACATAAAGTTGATAAAACATGCTTCACAAAAGTGGCACGTATTTGGAGACAAAAAGAAATAGGAAAAAAATATATGATTATGTGTGTCTATATGGGATTGATATATATTATTTACAAAAATACATAATTTTCTAAGAAATTGATGGTTTTTATATTTTAAATATTTAAGTTAAGGACCTTTTTGAATTCATAAAATTTAATGTGTATTTCTGAGAAATTGGATGATTCTATTGTGGTTCTAACAGTTTATGCATATAATTTAAAAAATTGAGACAAATATTTGTACCTGATAAAATCCATAAGGACTAAGGATCTATAAAACAGAACTACAAAATCTACTGTCATAAAAAGCTACAAACCTGAAAATCTTCTCATAAGACGTGTTTTTTTATAGCAACAAATAAATAAATTGAATTTATTTCAAATGCATAAAAGTCTCAACCTTGATGAGAAAAAACACCTCAAGTAGTACCGCTACAACTTGCGTCTTTACGAGACAACACGGCTTAGATAAGTAATTCTCGAATAACAAAAACGAGACACACCACACAGTTCCATGTGTTCCTTCAATCAAGTTAATTCACCATTGTTTACTGCCTGTATCAAAATTCACGTACTACAAATGTCTACATTCACTTTTATTATTCAAAAGTCTCTTACATTTTTATTACCAAAAAAACGACAAAGAATAACACAAGAAGAAGAAGAAGATGTACAGAAAAACATGAAAAAAAGAAAACAATCTTATCTCAAAAAATTAAACGCTTTAAATTGTCCTTATTTGTAACACCAGCATCACAGCACAGTCTTGTATAGTCATAAGATTTAAGTTACGCGATGAAATGTAATTAAACAATTCATAACATTTCAACGACTTAGATTTATCCTTGTAGCACATGAGTGCACACTCACACACATACCTAAATACACACACACACAGCCAAGTAAACGTGGCCATAGCCATATAATACCGACTAATAAAGAAAGAGTGTAAAAGAATACTAAAAACTTATGTAATTTATCTTTTGGTGCGAACGTAATAATGTCACGTCTCACAGGAGTAAATTCCGCACCGCAGCAGACAGCGCCTCTACAGGACTCTGCATAAATTATTACCGTGTAACATTGAAGTATAATATGCATGTTTCTTATTTGCGGGTATATGTATTAGGGTGGAACGTCCATTTTGTTTTTGTCTATTTTATTTTTCAAATAGGGTTAGCTTCCCTTAAAAAGTTATTTCAAAAAATGTATATTTAGTTATCATTCATTTCAGCTATTTAGTGCGTAGGTCTGTCATGCGAGAGGTCTTGGGTTCAATCCCTGTCTGTGCCATCTTAAGTTTTTTTTCACAGGTATTGACTCTTGTGAGGAGTTGACAAATCTTCCATAGTGCTTCCTAAAATAAGACATTCGGTTTCGGCTCAAGACTGTAGGTCCTCTGCATCTTGGACAACATTACTTGCCTTGCACATAGATATGGTTGAATAGTCAAAAGGCACTTGTTATCAACGGACTATTGAGCTACTTTTTTTACACCGTTTCAATTTAAACTAAATTAATATAAGTATCATTAATTCGATGATGTGTTCCAGGCAAAAGTTCTTTTATATTTAAGACGCAATAAAAAAAACTCTACTGATTATTTTACGATCGAATTTCTTATAGGTTAGTATATAGGTTGAAGAAAAAAAAAGTTGTATTCAAAATGCCCGCTTTAAGCTTTAACGTAAGCTTTTAAACGGCTTCTCCATTGTTCTATAGTGGTATGCATTGTTTCGACAGGAATTGATTGCACTGCAATTATTATGTCTTAATTCAAGCTGTTCAAATTTCGATGGGGAGGAGTCTTACAAGCCATGGTCTCCAGCTCTGACCACAAACTGTAGTCATACGGATTCTTAACTTCCTGATGGCAAATCTAAAATATTTGGATCCCAATTTTTGGCACTGCATAAATCGTTTACTTCTTAACAGTCTTATTTTTTCAGGTTAAGAGTTAGAAGGGTACGTACCCGTGGCATGATGGTTAGTGCGATGGACTGCCATGCAAGAGGTTTTGGGTTCGATCCCTGCCTATGCCACATAAAGTTTTTTTCACGGGTACTGCCTCTTGCGAGGAATTGACAAATTCTCCAAGAGTAATTCTTGTCATGAAAAGTGCTTTCTCAAAATTTGCCGTGCGGATTCGGCTTTAGACTGTAGGTCCCTCCATCCCTGGCAACAGTACGCACCAGAGGAATGGTTGAAAGTTGTCAGTCACTAGGCCCTAGTTCTCAAACGGACTGTTGCGTCTCCCAATTTATTTATTTATTTAAGAGTTAGGAGGTGTCCCTTGATCGAAGGGAGGATTTCATGAGAATATCCTCTCTAATTAGCCTTGACATCGATCCAGTGGATATATCGAACTCCCTGGACAAAATATTTGGCTTACGAAGAGGACTTCTGCTAATTTGTTCAGAAACAACAACTTACTTTCGCAATTGTTCGACCAACAAGACCACTTCTGGGTGTATTCTCTATTTCCGAAAGTTCATCAGAACGTTTTATAGCCCGAAAACAAACATTTTTCATATACCGTGTGTTTTCAGAAGCTCACAAATTTGATTTGAATTTTTTCCGTAAAGCCATTACCGCAACACGATTATTTTTGGAGCCCCACTCCATGTTAACTGATCGAAAGTTTGAACCAAACTAGATTTAAATGTGCTACGAAAAAAATGTTAAACGGGACTATTTCGTCTGAAAGTAATGAGCAAGGACATTTAAAAGTTTGTAAAAGAACTTATGGCTAGACTAGGTCCATGTCTGCCAATGACAATATTAGTTGATAAGGAAAAAATGTTTGATCTGTTTTCCTCAACAACCCAAACTTGATAACAAGGCAATAATCCCAATTAAATTCATCTGCTTTTTCAACTTCAACACTAAACCGGGCCGCCATCCAGGAAGAAATCAGTTGCATCTCCCAAATTCAGAAAAAGTTTTTGATCAAAACGAGTGATAAGTTAAGTCTTTCAAAATGTTGACCTAGTTATTGCAGGGGAATTCAAACATTTTATAGATCAGATTTAAGCTTGTAGAGTCTAAAAACAGCAACCTAAGTTCTCCAAACTAAAGAAAGTCTTTGAATTTGAAGGGATGGAAAAAAATAGAGGACATAGCCTAAAGAGGGCTAAAGCGGAAGACAAAATGTCAATACTAACGGAATTGTGTTGTGTTGGTGTAATCTGGCATATGGAATTTAATTTGAGAAGATTGCTATAAAGGTTTATATGTCACAAACCAAAACTTATAATCTATTGATTACAGGTGACATGAATGCTAGAGTGGGTACATTACGGAAGGTGGAGAACGAAAGGACATAATTTGTAAGACAACACAAAGACAGTCATAGACAATGGACTGTCAGGAGATAAATGGAATTTTAATATCAGGAATTTTAAGGAAGTACCATATTTACATAATACCAATGGTCATTTTGTTAACATCTAATCGACTGATAATGAGGAAAGTGTGAATCTAAGCTAGTTTACGAAGCTGTCCTTGAATGCCTCAAGAACAAATAGGATAGGATTTTTAGAACAAATGAATGTTACGAACTGGAAAATATCAGTGAATGTATTAAAAAGTGGCGCTGTAACTCAATAGAGTGAGATGCAGTGATGTGTTTAATGAACCTTGGTTTGATTCTGAATACACGTTAACAAGAAAACATTCCTACGTATGGCTTAAGCGATATAGGCAAACCTATGAAGATTATATGAAGCAGACATTTCTCGAACAGAACCGGAAGTTTAAGAAACTGTGCAAGGAGAAAAAGGTAATATATTATAAGAATCTTATGAAACACTTAGAAAGAACAGCAGACTAGAAGGGTTTACACCATAAACATCAATCTCAGTAGTACTACTCAACCAATTTGATGTACGAGGTTATACAATACAATTTACGTCACCTACTTTCGAAAACTCAATTTAAGATGAAACTATCTTAAATTATGAGGTTTATGTATCCATTAAACGTCTTAAAAATGGTAAAGCTGCTGTTTCGGATGGCATTCATGGGGATTTTTTATATAAACAGCTCCGATAACATATGAAAAGTTTAAGGAAGCCTCGATGGTTCATGGAGTCGCAGACATTTCTGAAGGAATCTCAAGTTAGTTCAATCCCAGGATATTACACAGTATCTTTCTTCTCAGAAGCATTGTCAATTACTTTTTAAACCAAATTAAAAACTATATGTTAAAAAATAGAACGGAACTCATTGGTGCACAAGTCATATGGAATGGGGATGTCATTCAAGTTTGGATGGGTTTTGCAGAACCTAAATCTGAGAACTTAAGCACCTGTGTGGGATGAAGAAAACATTAAGGAACCAACAGGAGTAAGGCGAAGTTGTATGTTTAACCCGCGCATATTTAAACTTTTCATTGATGATATCACCGATTTCTTGTCAGTCGGGTTGGAATATGCTGGATTTCT